>NC_061121.1:181277584-181466326 GCF_002878395.1 Capsicum annuum | reverse complement strand
ACAGGGGACTCTATTATTTAAAAAGGGGTCTACTAGGGGTGTATGGTATCTGTTGGTAATAGGCAGAATTTGGAGGATTTTTTTGAACTGGATATGGTGGATTTTAATGTTATTCAAAGGATAGATTAGTTACACTCTTATTACGCATCATTAGTTTTTTGGACCCATAAGGTTGTCTTTAGGTTTTCTAGTGAACTGGTTATTGAGTGTGAGGGTAGTTCCCTAGCTCCTAGGAGGAGGTTTATTTCCTATCTTAGAGCTCAGAGATTAATCTCCAAAGGGTGTCTCTATCATCTGGTCTAGGTTAACGATTCTAACTCAGAAGGTGCTTCTTTACATTTGGTTTTAGTGGTAAATAAGTTTACTGAAGTTTTTTTAGATGATCTTCCTAGTGTTCATTTGGATAGGTAATTTGAGTTTGGTAACAATTTAGTTTTGGACTCTCGTTTAATATCTATTCCTCCTTATAGAATGACTCTGACTAAGTTGAGGGATATCTAGAAGCAACTTAAGGATCCTTTGGATAAGGGTTTCATCCGTCCTAGTGTTTCTCCATGGGGTGCATCGGTGTTATTCATGCGAAAGAAGGATGATTCACTTTGGATGTCCACTAACTATCAGTTATTAAATAAGGTAACAGTTAAGGACAAGTATTTTCTCCCAAGGATAGATGACTTATTTGATCAGTTGCAAGGTGCCAAATTCTTTTCTAAGATAGATCTTCATTGTTGCTATCATTAGCTTAAGATTAAAGAGGATATCCCTAACACAACTTCTTGTACTCGGTATAGGCACTTTGAGTTCCTGGTTATGTCATTGGGTTAGACTAATGCCCCCACGATAGTTATGGATTTGATGAACAGGATTTTCAGGCAGTTCTTGGATTCATTTATCATTTTATTCATTGATGATATTTTGGTTTATTCAGAAAGTGAGATGGATTATGTCAATCACCTTAGTGTGGTGTTGCAGACCTTAAGGGAGTTGTAGTTGTATGCCAAATTCTCTAAGTGTGAGTTTTGGTTAAACTTTGTAATTTTTCTTTGTCATATTATTTCTAGTGAGGGGGTCAATGGTTGATTCGCAAAAGGTTGCAGTGGTTAAAAGGTGGCCTAAACCCATGAATCCAACAAATATTTGGAGCTTCTTGGGTTTAGATGGGTATTATAGGCATTTCGTGGAAAGTTTCTCAATGATAGTTGCCCCCATTGACTAATTTTACTTAGAAGAAGGTAATGTTTTCTTGGTCAGATGCTTGTGAGGGAAGTTTTGAGAAGCTGAAGAACAAGCTAACTTCATCTTCAATTTTGACATTGCCTGAAGGTAATGATGAGTTTGTGGTCTATTTTGATGCAGCATGGTAAGGTGATTACCTATGCTTCCAAGCATTTGAAAGTACATAAGAGGAATTATCCTACTCATGATTTGGAGCTTTTAGTGCTAGTTTTTCTTTTGAAAATCTGGCAGCATTATTTGTGTACAGTGGACATAGACCTCTTTTTTTTATATAAGAGTCTATAATATGAGTTCATACTCAAAAGCATCTAAATCTCAGGCAGAGAAGATGGTTGGACCTTCTCAAGGAATATGATATGAGTCTTCACTACCACCCAAGTAAAGCAAATTGGTTGTTGATGCTCTTAGTAGGTTGTCCATGAGGAGCTTAGATCATGTGGATAAGGAGAAGCAGGAATTGGTGAAGGATATTCACCGCTTTGCTAATCTTGGAATTTGTCTCTTAAACTCCAATGATGTTGATGTGATGGTACAAGAAGTAGTTCGATCGTCTTTTGGTACAGAGATCAAGGAGAAACAAATGCAGATCCTCTCTTGATTAAAATCAAGAGTAATGTTGGTGGGTAAATTGTGATAGTATTTGAGATCAGTGGTGATGGTACCTTGAGGTACCTAGGAAGGTTATGCATTCCTGATGTTGATGGTTTGCGACAAAGCTTTTCGATAAAGTACATGAATTGCACTATGTTGTTCATACTAGTTTGACAAAAATATATCATGATCTCAAAGAGATGTATGGTGGAATGGTATGAAGAGGGATGTGGCTAATTTTGTGTCCATGTGTATGGTGTGACAACAAGCAAGAGTTGTGCACATAAGGCCTTGAGGGTTTTATCAAGAAATTGAGTTGCCTGAATAAAAATGAGAGGTAGTCAATATGAATTTCGTTATCAGTCTTTCTCGATCTCAAAACTAATTTGATTTGGTTTGGGTTATTGTGGATAGGATAACAAAGTACTCTAACTTCTTGCCTGTGCAGACAAACTTTTTATAGAGGACTATACGAGGTTGTATCTTCAGGAGATTGTAAAGCTGCATGGGGAACCTGTTTTGATAATCTCTGATCGTGGTACATAGTTTTTATCTCACTTTTTGGCGGTCTTTTCAAATGCAGTTGGGTACTAAGGTTAGTTTGAGTACTAATTTTTATTCGCAGATGGATGGGCAAGAAGAGGGGGCTATCCATACATTAGAAGACATGCTTCGTGCATGTGTGATTGATTATGGTGGCAATTGGGTTGAGCATGTACCTTTGGTAGAGTTTGATTGCAACAATTGCTATATTCTAGCATTGATGGCCCCTTTTGGCCCATTGTATGGTAAGAGGTATAGCTCTTCTATTGGGTCATTTGAGCTCGGTAGGTGGATATGTTCTGTTTGGATTTGGTTTATCAGGCTATGGAAAAGGTAAAGTTGATTTGGGAGAGGCTTAATCCTACCCAAAGTTACTAAAAGTCCTAAATAGATGTGAGGCATAGGGACTTGGAGTTTGATGATGGAGATAAGGCATTCCTGAAGGTATCTCCCATGAAGGGAGTAATGCAGTTTGGTAAAAAGGGAAAGATTTGTCCTTGATATGTTGGTCCTTATGTTGTTTTGCAGATAGTTGGTAACATGACGTGTGAATTGAAGTTGCCTTCTAGTTTGAGCTCTATTTATCTGATATTTTTTGTCTCTATGTTGAGAAAGTGTCTTGGTGATCCTTCTTTGATGGTTCCTTAGGATGGAATAGATATCTCGGGTTCTTTGCCTTATGAGGAGGTCTCAGTTAAGGTTCTATGGTGGAACTACAAGGTGAAAGAGGCTACATAAAAGTGGAAGCGGACATGAAGTCCAAATATCTGCATTTGTTTTCTACTTTGGATATTCGTACGGAAGGTATGTGTTCTTGAACATATCTTTATTTTCTAACTTAGTTAAGGGTTAGTATAGATCCTTGCATCTTTATTTTCTTACTTTATTAAAGTTTGGATTGATATTCGATAATGTAAATGAATCATGCTTGTGTTTGAACTGCTTTTCCGTCATTCAGGGATAAATAATCCTAGTGGGGCAGACTGAAACACCCTGGGTTTGGACCCTTAGAAAATTTAATGGATTTTTTTTTCTGGTCAAGATATAACTAGGGGCTATAGTTCGTATGTTGGGGTAGGGTTGGTAAGGCTTGGTCATACACTAACCAATTTTGGTGGCTTGGTTGGATTGGGTTTTGGATTGAGTACGACTTGGAGTATACAGGTCGTATGGTTGGATATCGGTCATATGGTTTGGGTTTTTCCTTCACTTAAGTTGACAGTTAGTAACTTAAGTTGGATTTGACTACGGTGGATCACCATGAGCCATAAGATAGGGTACTAGTCGTACTATTGACTCATTTGGAAGATAGTGATCAAATTTTCTTTAGTTCAATTCTGCCAGGGATACGGTTTGGGGGTAGTAATCATATGGCTTGGGTATAAATTTTTTTAGGTAAGTCGTATGTTGGACAGTGTTAGGTACAAGGGGGAGGCTTAGGGTATGAGTTGTGGGGACCACTCGTATTGGTAGATTTGACCAATATGAGATTGTAATACCTAATGGCGGGGATTTTATGCAGTTTAAGTGAGGGTAATTCAGACATTTCCCCACTTAAACCCTTAAGGCTACATAACTTGTAACACATTTAGGAGGTCACTTACCCTATTATTCTAATCTTAAACATTTGGAAACACTCTTTAATTCTCTCTAAAGCTCTTGGTTAAAGGAAGGCTAGTATTTCATCTAGAGGAGCAATTTTGGTCTAGTTGGGTGATTTCTTTCCATCATCCTAATAAACTAAGGCATGTACTCCTCTTTCATTGTTAGTTCCAACTAAAGGCATGATTTATATAATGTTTTTATGGCATAATTATTATATGGTTTTGGTATATTCAGATATATGTTGGGGTTTTGGTATTAAATATTGGTTATGGTTTTCCCATGTTTTAATTATGTTTTACATGCTTTAATGGTGGTTTTGACAATTGGTTGCAAGGGAATGGTTAATTGGTAATTGAAATTGGTTTTGGAAAATACTATGCCCCCAACATGTTTGATAAAATGCCTATGACAATGCTTTTACTATATTATGGAACTTTTAATGGAACAATTTGCATTCTATGGCTTGGTAATGGAACCCTAAATGGAATAAATAGTTTAAATGGTTTAGAATGGTGAAATTGTAAGGTATGGTTGTCATGGTTGTGGTTAATTAAAAATCCTTTTAGGGTACATGGGAATCCCCCAAGTAAACATATTAATGAACAACTTGTGGGGTACATGGTATTTTCCCAAGAAAACTTAATAATGAAACACTTGTGGGGTATACAGGATTCCCCTAAGTTAACTTAATAATGTAATATATGGGTACATTGAAATCCTTTTACTTAATAAGGTTGGGTAAGGACATTGCTTGCAAGCTATAGTTGGTATGACAAAACCACAACTTATAGCCTCGGCTAATAATAATGGAATAATAGTTTGGTTGGTTGGAAACTATTTTAATTAAGCAATAATAGCGGGGTGTGATAGCTAATCGTGAAGGTGCGAGTTCAATGGACGGACATTAGAAACTCATATTATGCACTTTCAATTGTGCATAACATGCTTAGTGTTGTAAACTAGAATTCCATGTAGTCATTGTGGTGCTAGATTTAATTTCTTGCATGTAGTATAAGTGTGGATTATTTTCAGCTCATGATCCTTTTAGTTAAGATTTGTTCAAGGACGAACAAGGCTTTAAGTGTGGGGTGGTGATGTTGGGTGTATTTATGCATTCTAGTGCTAATATTCTAGCCTATTTAACCTTGTTTTGAGGATGATTCATATGATTAATTGGTTGATAATGATATAAATGAGCATTTATGTGTCCAAGTATGTGTTTACAATGTTTGATGGTGGTTTCACATGAGTTTGATTCAATTTGAACATTTAGAGTTCAACCAAGAAAACAAGTATAACTAGCTTGAGCTAGGTATTTTTCTAGTCTATTGTGTTGGGTTCTAATATTTTTTAATTAGTTACTAAGGTTGTTATTATGTATTTATATGTGAAAAAACATAGTTATAATGTTCAAGGGTCAATTAGATCAATAAAAGAGTCAAAACAATAAGTTAAAGCTCTATGTGAATTTAGCCTATTCTTAGCTTGTATTTCTGGCTCATCGTTGAGGATGTTGTTTTGTTTTGAGCTCTAAATTATTGTGTTTAGTGTTATATTATTATTTTTTAATGTACTATGATTATATATGAAGGATTTAGAAGCTTCAAAACAAGTGGAAACAACTTAAAAAGGCTTGGAATGGATCACGGAAGCACAAAACACAGCTTGACTCCAATTTGGACACCTGAAAAGTATTGAGAGAGTGTAGGCGCGTGAAAATGAGTATTGGCACGTGAAACACATAAATGGATTCATAAGGAACCCAAAACACTGACACAATGTGATTTAGATGCGACGCGATGCTCTCCAACTCGTTTATCATTGGGTTTGCAGACGACCTGAAATTGTTTCCTTGTTCAACAAGGGATGGGCTATTTCTTCTACTATAAATAGGACCTTTTACACGGTTTTACTTACTTTTGGACATCTTGTGAAGATATTTGAGGCTACCACAACTTATTTTTAGGCTTTTTATCATTCTTTAGTTTTAGTTTCTTTCATGGTTTGTATCATCAATCCAAGGGATTGGATGGTGAATAGTTCCATTAAAGGCTAAAACTCCCTATCCGGGGTTAAGGCCAAGATCATGACTACTTTCGCTGGATTTTATTATCATTATTGGTTGATTTTATTCTCTTTTTTTAACTATTTTAAGCATTAGCTACCCTTAGAATACATCAATTGTCAACCTTGTGATCTCGAAAGAAGGAATAGGGAGATAAAATATGGGAATAAGAAAAGTATGGTTCTTGTTTCTTTATAAAATAAGAGATTTGAATTAGTATCTAGGACAGGGATGTACATAGATGTCGTACTTGATTCACATATAGGATGATTGCTTATAGAACTGAAGTGGACTATTACATTCCCACTCAATGATGTAGTTGTAACGTTCAACTTGGGTAAAGTATTAGAGGTTGGGAAAAAATAATCATGCGATTAACCCTATGAATCAACAACCAAGATAAGATATCTAACGAATGAAGTTCAATAAATAGTATGATTGTTCATAAGCCTTGACCCTATGCTTCTATCCATAGATTGTCCTAAGTCATTACATTTTCTGCATTAGTTTAGTTTCTTTTTAGTTTACAATTCTTAAACCTCCATATTTATTTTTTCTCAATTTTGTTAAACTGGAATTAGATAGGTGGCGAACGCAAGTCCCTGTAAGATCGATACATGGGCTTTCTTGAAGCCACTTTACTACATGATAAGACCACGTACACTTGAGTGTGTGCTTGGACGTTGTCATTTCTCATGGTGAAAGTTATCTCCTACCATACTTTCCTTTTAGAAGCTCTTGTACCTTATTTGACTAAATCCTAGAGTAGTTATATTACCGTAATTGTTTGGTAAAAGTTTTTGTAATAAAAATAGCTTCTTAATTAATTATGGATTTCCGCTTGACATCCTAAGGGGGTGGTAGAGGGTCCTCCTATCTTGGTGGATTAGAATAGTAGTCCTGACAATTCAAAAATTGGGTTTGAGAATTTAGTATTAGAGCCTAGGTTATCAGTCTCCCAGTACAAGAGAAAATATCTAATGAAGTGTGATGTTCTAGCTTTTGAGGAAATATTTTAGGTCTTTCTCATAGGATAATTGTATGTTTTCAAGCAACTGTTGTTGTATTTAACATTATAATTTAGTGTTTTCAGGATAAGAACTGAGCGTGAGAAATAACTTGGATAAATTGGGCAAAACAAGTAAAAAACTGGCAAGCGACCCTTAGGTGACAGACCGTCGACCTTGCAACGAACCGTCGACCTAAATTGTCACCCAAAAATAGAATGCAGAATCACTGGAAGTCCGGCGACGGTCTATGCGATAGAACATCGACCTTGTGATGAAGCATCGGCCTAAACCATCACCCAAAAATATAACGTAGAATCACTGAAAGTCCTGCGACGGTCCAAGCGATGGACAGTCGACCCTGCGGCGAACCATCGCCTAACCCGTCACCCAAAAATAGAACATGGAATAACTGGAGCTCCATCGACGGTCTAGGCAATGGACCATTGCCCCAGCGATGAAATTTCGCTCGACCCATTGTACATGAAGTGAAAACTCCCATGTAAGTACTCTCTTGAAGTTATTTATGAACATCAATATATCTTTGATATCTTATATGGAGATGATTAGCTAAACTCCCATAACTAGGGTTATGGGAGCCTTCATGTTGAGAGCTGCTTGGGTTATGAATCCATTTGATTTCTAACATCTATCTAAATTGCATGAATCTCTCTTCATTTTAATGATATCTCTTGGTTGCAAACTTTAGAAGTGAGCCCATGACCACTACTTGTCTAGCAATAAAGTGGATGTTGGGAAAAAAGGTGATTCATATGAAATCCATAGGTTTACCCTTTAGGTCAAGGATAAATGCCCTAACGGGATCAACTCTTATGAGAGTTCTATTGAATGATACATGGATCCTTTAAGTTCAAAACAAGAAAAGGGTAAAATACCCATTAGGTTGAGAAATAAAGTGGGTAATTCTTAGAATTTAATACTTCTTGAAATCAAAATTATAAGTTAGAATTCAAGTGCAAGTTCACAACCCTAACTGTTTGAACATCTTGGTGGGCATAACTCTAGTTAACTCATTTTCATTAAAATTATACATTAACTCTCATTAGTTGGATCTCTGTGTGATACAAGAAAGAACATTATTAACACATCAAAACCCCCCTTTACTCTGGAACCTTAGATCAATAGTCTAATAACAGTCACAATACTTAGTGAACACAGTATTCCCTGTGGGATTTGACACCCAACCTATTCTGGTTCTATATTTGAAAGCAACCACTTACACTTTCACAGGAAAGTTGTAATTTAGGCGTATCAAATTTTGGCATTGTTGCTGGGGAATATGGTTGTCAATTAAGTTTGTGTTAGTTAATTGACCTTTGGTCAAGTTTCCTAAATTTTACTTTAGTTTGTTGTTTTTGTCCTGTGCTGGGTAGTTATTATGTTTTCCTAGTATACAGAAATCGGGTGCACTATTATTACCAATACATCCAGAACTACAGTTAATTAGCAGAATGACATACCCCTAAGATACTGAAAGACTAGCCGCTCTGGCTAGAGCTCAACTAAATCAGCAGAATGACAGCCAGTAAGTACATCATCCTAATCTGATGATGATGAGTTGGGGGATTATGATTTGTTAGATCCTATTAACCTAAGACATGCAGAGAATATGGCTACACTAGTGAATCGGAATGTAAATAGGAATCACCTCTTTTGGGAAAGGCAAGAGCGTCAACAATTACAGTATGATCTGAATGACGATGAAGATAGAATGGATGGATTAGGTTTAACTAGAGCTATCATTCCTCCACCTATGGCACCTGGAGCTAAATTTATATTACCAGTATGATGATTCAACTCCTTCATCTTAAAGGGTTGTTCGGTGGTCTTCCCGGAGATGATCCAAACATACATTTGGTGAACTTTGTAACTATTTGCAAGTCTTTTTATAATCTATGAGTGGGTCAGAATGTTATCCGCTTATGCTTGTTCCCATTGTCTTTGTCTGGAGAGGCAAAACTATGGATAAATAAACTAACTCCCGACTCTATAACCAACTGGAGGTAGTTTAAAGAGGCTATCCTAGAAATGTTATTTCCACTCTCTATGAGGTTACTATTGAGGGATGAAATCAATAACTTCCAACAGCTTCCTACTGAAACACTTTATAAGACCTGGGAGAGGTTTAAAAAAAAGTTGATGTAATGCCCGAACCATAACATGACAGATATTCATCTGATGGAGACTTTTTTTGGGCTTTGAACTCTATTACAAAGCCATTTATAGATAATACTATATGAGGGTCATTTGTTGACCTCACTTTTCCAAAGGCTTTACAGATGCTTGATCGGATGACTAAATAGAGTAGAGCTTGGCATACCAGAGATTCTATGGTAGCAAGCCCTATTATGTCTGGTAGTATTTCTGTAGAGTAACGCAAGAAGGAGGAAGAACATGACCTGGATATGGCACATTTAAAGACACAGATGGATTTGCTGACTAAGCATCTGGAAAAATAGAGAAGGTGAAAGCTGCTGCATCCCAGGGAAGAGCTGACTCTGATTCGGAAGAAGAGGTGAAATATCTAAATAATCAGGGTGTTTCCAAGGCAATTACTAAGGAAATCAAGGTCGGAACTATTATGACAAAATTGGTTATAAGGATAGAGATCAAGGGAACTGGAAGAGCAAAAATGATAGGAGTGAACTATATGTACCTCCTGGAAGCAGAGACAATACTGCAACTAGCTCTGGTAAGATGTCTATGGAGGGCATGATGGAGAAATTATTAAAGTGGGTTGAGACTACCAACTATGGGGTGACAACTATGAAGAGTGATTTGTCTTCCATGAGTCAGTTGGTAAACTCACACTTTACTTCTATCAAATAGTTGGAGTAGCAAATGAGCCAACTCTCAGTAATATTAAATCAGAGAAAGAGAAGAACTTTACCAAGTGATATAGTTCAAAACCCTAGAAATGATGGCTCTTGCATGGGAATTACTACACGAAGTGGAAAGGTATTACTAGGCTCGTCTGTGGGCAAAGCTGTGATTGAAGACGTGATTGAAGAGGATATTGGGCATAAAGAAAGTTATCCAATGGAGTCTAAGAAACTGGATGAAGTCACTGATAATACACCATCCAACCATCATCAGGTTAACGAGTTGGAGAAGAGCAAGGGAAAAGAGACTAAAGTGGTCGTTACTACACTTCCAAAACCACCTCTTCTATTTCCCCATTGGTTGAAAAAGAAAGTCGACGAGATAAAGTTTGGCAAGGTTATGGACATGCTTAAGTAGTTGATGATTAATTTGACATTAGTGGAAGCATTAAAGCAGATGACTAGGTATGAAAAGTTCATGAAAGACCTTGTCATGAAGAAACGGATAATTAGTAATGAGTTGATAGACAATATCCATCATTGTGGAGCTATCTCTACAAGGTCTTTGGTGTAAAAGAAAGCAGATCCTGGAGCATTTTCCATCCTGTGCACTATTAGATCTCTTGATTTTGTGAAAGCTCTATGTGATTTGGGAGATAGTATAAACTTGATGTTACTTGCTGTCTATAAGTAATTGGGTTTGGGGGATCCTACTCAAACATAAGGCTAGTTATGGAGGACAGGTCTGTGAAGCAGTCCGTGGGGATTCTATCTGATGTATTAGTAAAAGTGACCAATTTCATATTTCTGGCTAATTTTGTCATTCTTGATTGCGAGGTGGATTTCGAGGTACCCATAATATTGGGTCAACCTTTCCTCGCAATCGGGAGTATACTTATTGATTTGAGGGCAAATGAGCTACTATTCAGGTTGAATGATGAAGTAGTTTGATTCGATGTATGTCAGTCCATGAAATATCATAAAGACATGAGTATCTTTTCTATTGTGGACGTTTATTATGAGGAGCATAAAGTACCTATAGAAGGAAAGTTTGCAGTGGACACTTTAGCTACTGTTTTAATGAATTTTGATCAATACGGTATTGAAGATTATGAGGAGACTGTATGTGCCTTGATAGTCATGGGGTCTTATTCTTATGCAACCAAGAAGCTAGATTTAGACTTGAAAAATTATCCAAGTCTACTAGCCAAGCCATCTATTGAAGATCCACTTGCTTTGGAGCTGAAAAAGTTGCCCGATCATTTGAGGTATGTGTTCCTGGGAAGTAGGAATACACTACTTATGATTATTGTTGTTGATCTTGGTAAGAAATAGATTGAAGCTCTCATCTATATTCTTAAGAAAGATAAGAGGGCCCTGGGTTGGATGATCGCAGACATCATCAGTATCCCTCCCAGTATATGTACACATAAAATTCAGCTAGAGGAGGATTGTATTTTGACCTTTAGCATCAGCATCGTCTAAAACCTACCTATGCTAGAGGTGGTAAAGAAAGAGATCATCAAGTGGATAAATGCAAGACTATTATATCCCTTTTAGATAGTAAATAGGTAAGTCCTGTTCAGTACGTGCCCAAGAAACGGGGCATGACAATGGTGGCTAATGAGAATAACGAGTTGATTCCACTCATTCCTGATACTGGATGGAGGGTGTGCATGGATTAAAAAAAACTCAACTCATGGACATTGAAGGACTATTTCCCAATGCCTTTCATGGATCAGATGCTTCATCGGTTAGTGGGAAGAGGTTGGTACTATTTCTTAGATGGTTATTTTTGTTACAATAAAATTTCTATAGCCCTAGAGGATCAGGATAAAATGACATTCACCTGCCCATATGGTACTTTTGCATTTAAATGGATGCCTTTTGGATTATGTAATGTACCCGCTACCTTTCAATGGTGCATGATGTCTATTTTCTCAGATATGGTTGAAGACATCTTGGAGGTGTTTATGGATTATTTTTTAGTTATGGGAGATTCGTTTGAGTTGTGTTTGATAAATCTGAGTAGGGCCTTACTGCAGAGTGAGGAGTTCAATCTTGTGCTTAATTGGGAGAAATGCCACTTCATGGTGAAGGAGGGCATTATTCTCGGACACAAAATTTCAGCAAAGGGGATTGAAGTTTATCTAGATAAATATGAGGTTATAGTGCAGCTTCCGCCTCCTATTTCAGTGAAGGAGGTGCGTAGTTTCCTTGGTCATGTTGGCTTCTATCCGAGATTTATAAAGGACTTGTCAAAAATTCCAAACCCCCTTTTGCAAACTTTTAAAGAAGGAAGTCAGATTCTCCTTTGATGATGATTGCTTGATGGCATTCGAATGCCTTAAAGGGAAGCTGATTAATGCTTCTATTATTGTTGCACCAGCTGGTCAAAACCATTTGAGATCATATATGATGCAAGCAGTGTTTCCCTTGGAGCTGTGTTGGGACAAAAGAAAGACAAATTTTTTCATCCAATCTACTATGCCAGCAAAGCGCTGAATGGAGCTAAAAATAACTACACCATCACAGAGAAGGAACTTCTTACAGTAGTCTATGCCTTTAAAAGTTCCGGGATTATTTCTTAGGAACCAAGGCGGTGGTCCACACTGACCACGCAACCTTGAGATATTTAATGGCGAAAAAGGATACAAAACCAAGGTTGATTAGATGAGTGCTGCTACTTCAAGAATTTGATTTTGAAGTAAAGGATCGTAAGGGTTGTGAGAACCAAGTTGCAAATCTCTATCTAGACTTGAGGGAAAGCAAGTAGCCAAAGATAAACTTGAGATTGATGATGCATTTCCAGATGAAGAAATCTTAGCTGCCATGCTTGAAAATATACCTTGGCATGCAGATTTCAATAATTATATGGTAAGTGAAGTGGTTCCTGAAAATCTTTCTTTTCATCAAATAAAGAAATTTCTTCATGATGTGGCTCATTACTTTTGGGATGAACAGTATCTATTTTGACGGTGTGCTGAAGGTATTATTAGGCGATACATCCCAGAAGTAGATATGTTGAGTATACTAGAAGAAAGTCATGCTTCCCCAGTTGGAGGTCACCTTGCAGGTGATCGGACTGCCATAAAAGTGGTCCAAAGTGGCTACTATTAGCCCACCTTGTTCAAGGATGCTTACAAGTTCTTGAAGATATCTGACCTATGTGAAAGTCAAGGGTCTATCTCAAAGCACCATGCGATCTCAATGTCTAAAATGATGGAGGTCGAATTATTTGATGCTTGGGGCCCTTCGTGAGCTCATTTGGGATGAAGTACATATTAGTTGATGTTGACTACGTGTCAAAATAGAACGAGGACGTGGCTCTGGAGGATAATGAAGGAAAATGGGTTGGTACATTCTTAAAGAGAAATATCTTCTCTCGCTTTAGGGTACCACGTACTATCATAAGCGATGGAGGATCACACTTTTTCAACAAGATATTAGAGCTGCCTTGGCAAAATATGGAATCAAGCAGCCTAGGTGGCTACCCCATACCACCCATAGATAAGTGGACAGGTGGAAATATCTAATCGGGAAATAAAAGCTATCCTTGCAAAGACTATAAATGCTAGTAGGAAAGATTGGTCTAGAAAGTTGGATGATTCCTTATAGGCATATAGAACAACTTTCAAGACACCAATTGGCATGTCACCATACCAATTGGTTTATGGCAAGGCATGTTATTTGTCGATTGAACTGGAGCATAAAATATTATGGGCACTGAAGTGACTTAATATAAACTAGAATAAGGTAGTAGATATGAGACTGGGGCAGCTGAATGAGATGGATGAGTTCCATATTGGTGCATATGAAAGAGCTGACTTGTACAAAGAATGAATGAAGAAGTACCATGACCTCAGAATTGAAGAGCGGGATTTTCAGAAAGGTGACTTGGTGCTCCTCTTCAACTCTCGACTTAAGCTTTTTCTAGGTAAGCTAAAATCCAAATAGTCTGGCCTATTTAGAGTTAACCAAGTCTACTTATCTAGAGTGGTGGAACTCAAAAGTGAAGACAGAAATGTCTTCAAGTTTAATGGACAACGTGTAAAACTGTATATCAATCCAATGGACTCAATTAAGAGAATTATGTCAATATATTTTGATGAAGTCTAAGTAATCAAGATAACTAAATCACGCCACGATAATAAATCTAGCGCTAAAGGGAGGCAACCCACATTATGTGTTGTAAAGCATTAGTTTAAGTTATCTCATTGTTTTGTGCAAGCTGAAGGGTTTGTGTAAGTGTGTAGGTATAACAGTGTAGGAAATCATAAGTTGAAAGAGTTCAGTGAGACTGACGGATTACCCGACAGACCATCGCAAACTCAACGAGCCATCGTGGGAACCATTGGAAAAAATTCTAGAAACCAGGATAATAGAAAAGTAGCAATGGGTTGACCGATGGACTGGCACAATCTCGACGGATCATTAGCCTAACCATCACCAATGAGTTGCAAGGTGAGTACACTGGAAAGGGGTGACGGCTCGCCCGATGTACCATCGCACGTGCGACGGACCATCGCACTTAACCCTAGTTGATTGTGTCAGATTATATTGATTCAAAGTGCTGAATAGTTTATTCTTATCCAACCCAAGTAATGCCCCAACTTTTCCTATGCCTGAGACTATTTATTTCCCATGCATTCAAAGTACCTGAACCTTTTCATTCTCTTTTAAAAGTATCTTAGCTTCCCTTTCCAATCTATTTAAACTCCATCTTTTCTCTTTACTTTTCTATTACAAGCAAAGTAAAGTTTCTCACCAAAGCAAAGATCTATTTCTTGAGTTCTGTGTTTAGTGTACAAGTTAGAGTAGTGATCAAATACTACATTACCAAGGTATGATCTTTTCATCACTCTCTACTTTATTCAATATTAAGATCAAAGAAAATTGATGATGGCTATAATGGTGAAATAAGTCTCTTTGCTCTTGATTGATTCTGTATAGGTCTGAATTAAGTTGAAACCTGAAAACACTATCCTGGGGAAGTCTGAGTAAACCATAGACCAAAAATTGAAAAATATGGTGATGTATTATTAATGAAAATTCTATGAAAATTGCCTTTGAATGAAGTGTACGCAAGGTGTTTGACAAAATTCCAAAATGAGGCTTGAATTCAAAAATTGCAGGCGATGGCTTGTGCAATAGACCGTCGGACACCCAGTGATCCTTCAATTGAAACCCTCATACCTTTCACAGTATTAGAACCTCAGTATTAGACCTGATGGTTTGGGTTGATGGACCGTCGCAGACCCGACGGATTGTCGTCCTACCCGTTGCTGGCCAAAATTTCTTATTTCTTCTGGTTTGAGTTTATAAACTGATAAATGTCTACTTTGCAGGTGATATAGAAAACAATCTAACACTAATCAGAGCAAGCGGTAAAGTCCAAAGGGCTAGGCCAGAACTATCACATGATTCGAATGCACCAGCTCACAATACCCGACCAAGATGCCAAGTTGTTTCTTCATCCTCCCAGTCTGAAGAGAAGGTTGATAGGAGAAGAAGCAGTAGCTTGACCATGAGCCTAGGTAAGGAAGGGGTTAAAACATCTAACCCCATCCAAGAGGAGGTCTCAGAACAAGAGGACCCAAACTTGGTATGATGCAAAGACCCACAACTGTGGAAAGCTATCAGGTGGCAGGTTGAAGGCGCTCGGAAACACTTCTACAAAGGGATTGAGAAAACTTACAGGTTGGAAGTCAAGAGGCCTATTTTTGAAGAGTATCAATTTGTGACTACAACTCTGTATGAGTATCTAGAACTTGAGCGCCGGTTTAATGAATATGAGTTGGTATGGATGAGCCGACCACTCAGATCTTATCAACCAAATTTGGTTTGTGAATTTTTTACCAACTACTTAGCATTGCTAGAGAAAGACTGTCCATTAGGTGCATCAGTCAATGACATGAACAATCTTGGCAAAGTTACTATGCGAGGAGTATCATAGATATCTTGGAGCGTACACTGATAGGTTCTTGTTCGGGCCTAAATATCAGATACCAGGTGCAATACCAGATTTGGAGCATTGGTTATTCACGACGACCAACCAAAGGCCTTGGCTAGCCAGAATATTGATAGAAGAAGGTGAGCCTACATGGTTACACACCCACGCAAAAGAACATCTAAGTCGTCCCTAAGCTTTAGGGCCATGTTTTGGTAGGCAATTGTAAGGCTGAGGCCAATGAAGATAGGCGGTGATGACCATTTAGAAATCAACAGAGCTATGATTGTTTCTGCATTGATTGAAGGATTGACTGTGGATTTCGGCCACATTATTGTCATTCAATTGTTTACCCACACTCACAGAACTAGCACTACACTACCATTTCCATGTCTGATTACTGAGTTGTGCAGGAAGGCAAATGTCCCTTTAATTAGTAAATTGATAATGAGGTTTGGACAATGTATAAACAAAACATTAAGAAGACAAGGGATGTTGCAAGGTTAGATATGAGAGCCAATAGGCCCCCAGCTCATCAGACTTAGCCAACACCAATTCCTGAGATATGTGAGATGCCTTCAGGTATGGTATCAACTCTGACTACGTATGTGCCTCCTACCACATCTGCAAGTTTAGCTTCGATACCTACGGGTGGGTTTGCAGACTCATCATCAGTCCTGACCCAATATTCTAAATATATGCTAAGCTAGGAGAACTTTGCAAAGGCGATCTGAGCCCAGAAAAGGTTTGAAAAGTAGTTAGCTATATGGGGGAAGATTTTAAGATCTTTGTTGAAAGAATTGTAGAGGCAGGAGTACGTATGTTCAGGAACATTTAGCTAAGAATGGATGATAGAGAGGAGCGAATCAATAAGAAGCTGGATGCCATGTCCATTTAGAATTTTTTCCAAGTTCATGGTAGAGTTTAGACAGGCTTAGACAGATATAGAAGAACTAAACTGGAAGCCACAACAGTCCATGTATGATCCAGTCCAGCTTATAGGTGATGAGGATGAACGTTTTGTTGACCTAATGGGGATTCTAATAAAAGACAAGGATAAGAAAGCAACAAAGATAGATGAAAAAGTAGAGAAAAATGCAAAGAAAGCAGCCAAGAAAAGAAACTAGCAGCCATGATGCCAGAAGAGAGAGAGAAATATGATGTGTAGAATAAACTTAAAAGATTGAAGAGATTAGAGAAAAAGTAGAGGAAGAGACTCCAAAATGAATCTGCTAGTGTTTCCACCAGTTTGGCCCTAACTCGGAGGCTAATTTCTGACCCTATTAATCGTGAGATTCCTCCAATTCTGGAGGGTGTTAATGTGAGGACCCCTACCACTATAGGAGTCAATATTGCTGAAAATGAGGCTAGAACATCCTCGAACCATTTGACTAACACCTCTGACTGAGAGGTTGTACAAGTATTTTCCTTTCTTGTTTTTACTTTACATGCATTGAGGACATTGTATTATTTTAAGAGAGGGGTGATACTTGTACCATGGAGTTTTTTGTTGCTGATGTTCTTTCCCCTCATGTTTATTTAAGAGAACCGGCATATTTATTTTGCATTTTTATTTCCATGTGATGTGCTGTAAATATCGTGAAGTGATTATTTATATAAGTAAATTTATGTTCTGTTGGCATCATTTTGTGTAAATGGATGATAAGTGATGGTGAAAAAGTGTTGGCAAAAAAAAAGTATTGGCAAAGTATTTTGAATATTTGTACAATTATTTCTTCTTACCACTTGGTAAAGTGTTGTCCAACCATTTGGGACTCTAAAATTGGCATTAGAATGTAGAGTAAGGCAAAACATATCTTTGAGATATGATTCCCAAGAGTTGGTAGGATAGGAATTAACTCAGTGCTAGTGTGTCCAAGTATTTATGCAATTCATGCATAAGTGTTACACTTGGAACTTGCCCGGTTCGTGGGATATTGTCGATGTGTGGCCCAATAATATAGGATAGTAGGCCTCCTCATTTTTTTAGTCCACTTAGCCAAAATAATGACCCACCAAAAACATTTTTGTTCTTTTCTAAACCCAGTTGAGCCTTATTAGTGTTTGTTTTGTCCAAATAAGTGAATCACTCTCTAAAAGGTTTTAGCACTTCTCTTTGCCCCTGGTCTAATTTTGGACATTGTATACTTAGAATCATGTAAATCACCTAAGTTGAGGGTGGTTACTGTTAGATTGTTAGCAGTCTAGGAGGGCGAGCTAAAGTTGGTTTAAGAAGTAGCATCCGACCCTGGTCTAGTGAGAAGTCTAAGTAGATATTGTGTACCTTAAATGACTGCATCAGCTTAAGTTGAAGGTGGCTGATGCTGCTATTCTCTTAAGAAAATTGGGTTATGACAAGTGCACGGATGGATAATAAAGATTGTGAATGAGTGAAAAAAACTTTAATCCTGGTGAGTAGATACGGCAAAGGGTAAAGAGAATGAAGTTTTGTACTTTAAGTCAATGTTCCAAATAATCAACCCTCACTGAGCCTAAAACCTCATTACAACCCTTAGCAAGTCCTACTTAATCTTGGCGAGTCAATCATGATAGTACGTTAGATGATAAATGCAAGCTTATGGGTGTACACTGTGCTTGTAACTTCTTTTCTGAGAGTGAGATTCTTAGTTTCATCCACGATTTAATTATGTTATGTGAGGTAGACTTCTTTGACTGTGAAGGCATGTTGAGTTATTTCTGGTCTGCTTATTTCTGTGGGGTGTTGTATCTGTGGCTGTGAATATGCTGATAAGTAGTTAATGCCAGTAGTAGATCCATGTATATTGATATCGCATAACCTAATGAGCAGTTGAATAATTGTAAGACCTTGTTGGTTTGACAGTAAAATTCCCATCATGATGTTGTTCGTATATGCATCCTGGTGTTGATTTGCTTGAGGACAAGCAATTGCCTTAAGTTGAGGGTGTTGATGTTCCTGCTTTTAATGAAATATTTTAGGCTTTTCTCTTAGGATAGTTGTGTATTTTCAAGCAACTATTATTGTATTTAACATTGTACTTTAGTGTTTTTAGGATAAGAACTGAGCATTAGGAATAACTTGGATAAATTGGACAAAACAAGGAAAAAAATGACAAGCAACGGGTTAGGCGACGGACCGTCGACCTTACAATGAATCGTCAGACTAAACCATCACCTAAAAATAGAATCCAGAATCACTGGAAGTCCTGCGATAGTCCAGGCAATGGACCGCCGAACATGCGATGAACTATCGTCCTAAACCATCACCCAAAAATAGAATACAAAATCACGGGAAGTCTTATGATGGTTCAACTGATGGATCATCAACCCTATGATGAACCGTCACATGATTCATCGCCCAGAAATAGAACATGGAATTAATGGAGCTCTAACGACGGTCTAGGCGATGGACTATCTCCCCAATGATAAACTGTCGCTCGATCCGTCGAACATGAAGCGACAACTCCGAGTTTGAATCTTAAAACCCCAGTTCTAGAATTATATAAATAATAAGTATTAGGTTTTATTCCATATCTTTTGATAGTAGTCTCATACTTTCTTCTCTATTGAGAGTTGTGTAACATGTTTCATTGAGATTTGAAGCTAGAAATTAAGATCTGATTATTATTCTCTATCTTTTTTTATTGAAGATTGAGAAGAACAATATTGTAACTTTTGTAAGTACTCTCTTTAATTTATTTATGAACATCAATATATCTTTGATATCTTATATGGAGATGAGTAGCTAAACTCCTATAACTAGGGTTATGGGAGCCTTGATGTAGAGAGCTGCTTGGGGTTGTGAATCCATTTGATTTCTAACATCTATCTAAATTCCATGAATCTCTTATCATTATAATGATATCTCTTGGTTGCAACTTGAGAAGTGAGCCCATGACCACCACTTGACTGATAAGAAAGTGGATGTTGGGAAAAGAGGTGATTCATATGAAAAAAAATAGGCTTACCCTTTGGGTCAAGGGTTAATGACCTGATGGGATCAACCCTCGTGAGAGTTCTATTAAATGATACATTGATCCTTTAATTTTGGAAGAAGAAAAGAGTAAAATATCCATTAGGATTAGAAACAAAGTGGGTAATTCTTAGAATTTAATACTTCTTGCAATTGAAATTATAAGTTAGATTTAAGCACAAGTTTACAACCCTAACTGTTTGAATATCTTGGTGAGCGTAACACTAGTTAACTCATTTTTATTGAAATTACACTTGTATTAACTCTCATTAGCTGGACCTATGTATGATACAAGAACGAAAGAACATTATTAACATATCAAAAAACCCCTTTAATCCAAACCTTTTATCAACGGTCTAATAACAGTCACAATACTTAGGGAACATAATATTCCCTGTGGGATCTGACACCCAACCCAGTTGGGTTCTATATTTGACAGCGACCACTTACACTTTTGTAAGAAAGTTATAATTTGGTCGTATCAGAGTCCTACGGATTGGTGTGTTAATATACACATCTAATATTTGGGTAGATATAAGACATTTTAGGAAAAAATATTTTATTTTGTTCTTTCTTCACACTATTGTTTGGTTGTTTTATAAGTTGAGTCCATTTGGTATGTTTTTATGAAAATTTGTATCTTATGTAAGTGAATGGATGTCACTTGATTGCGCTTGGAAGGATAAAGCAATACAAATTGGAACTATGAAGGTTCCAATTTGTATCTGGTTGTAAGGGTTATGTATAACAAGCTAGATGATCCACTCAGGGTCATCACGTGCACAATTAAAAGTTGCTAATAAGGTATGTAAGAATGATAATTGATGTTGACATTCTCTGAACTCATATGTTGTGACCGTAGATGCCTAATTAGCTTGAATTTGTGCTATGTGAATGTTGTAAGTTTCCATTTGCAGTGTGGTGTCAGGAATAAATTTGACTATGACTATGATGTATATTTGATAATGATATAAGAGTTTAGACTAATTGATACAGTTAAGGGAGTTGGGTACTCATGTGAAGTAATAATTGCTTAAATGATTGTTAAATGGTGAATTATCTAAGGCCTGACTTGTTGTTATTGCCATAAAACTGAAAATTTGTGCTGGGTTTAATAAACATATATTATTTGGGTGATTATTTGTTGGAAAAATTAAATTTTATTCCATGGGAACAAGGATTGAATCTGCAATAGTAGGGGAGGTTTAATTTTTTTCTCTTGTATATTATGGTTTCTGTAAACATTATGTGTAATAAGGTACTATTAGCGCCTATTTCAACATGGTTGAGCTTACACATTACGTGATTCCATTACTAGTGTTAATGGGTTTGGAAAGGAATTATTGTGAAATTGACAAAAATCGAATAAACAACTGATCTGGTCATCGTAGCAATGTGAGGCATTACTATAGCAACCATGTTTCTATAGCAGTAGTTTCCCTACTAAAGAGATGTCTATTAGAGGGAGGTATGTCGCTATAGTGACACAGGTGTGGTAGTGTAAGAGCCTTTTTTCCCCTTATTTTTGACCTTTATTTTGTCTTATTTTATTTAACGTGTTGGGTTCAGAGCCTAGCATGAATATTGAAATCACTTAATTACGATAAAAGTAGGTTATTTTTTATTAATGTGGGAAAGGATAAACTAGCATTCATGTGCGACATGTAAATATAAGAAAAATGCAATGTTTAGTTCATACCCTGAACTGGGGATACCCAAATCATAAATCATAAATAAAATGTAGGGTTGGGGCATGGGAGCGGATCGAAAAACCTAGTTGGGTTCCCTGTCAGTCATGGGTTGCTGGGGAAAGGTCGTCTCATTTTATATCACACACGTGATGTACGATGGTACATTTTGCATCTTTAGTAAAGGATAATGGCATGTTTTCAAGAAGCCATTTGTGTTTTTAATATGTTGTGTTTTTTTTAGAAATCACACTCAAGAGCAAGAAAAGGAGAAACTTGGAGCTATAAGTGTTGTGTGAATGTGCATCTAATGAACCGTTAGTGTCTTGACTAGCCATCGCACAATCCACCAAGTAGAAATAGAAAGGTAGAAAAATTAAAGGTTGGTGATAGCACAGATAATAGTTCATCATTCCTGCCACTGCACTGAAGTAGAATCAATAAGGAATTCAAGTCAAGCGACACTTTAGTGGACGGGTGATCTTAGGTGGTTTTATACACCTAAGTGTCATTATTTCTGCTTGTTTAGCCTTGTTTTGAGGGCTTCTTGTGTGATTATTGAGTGAGTCTATGTGTAAATAATGATATAAGTGTTTTGTTATGATTTTGTAAATGATGATATAAGTGTTTTGTTATGATTTTATAGTGTTTAAGGTTTGTTCATAATGATTTTTGAGTCAAAACACTAAGTTAATGTTCAAACTTGAAAACTAGTACTCTTAGCTTGAGCTATGTTCAATTCTAGTTCATCGTGTTGGGTTCTATATTGTTATGGACTCAAAATTGTGGTGATTGATTTTTTAGGAAGTTTTTTGACTTGATAAAGATGATATATAGTTTATTTAATGGTAGGAAAAAATAAGTAAAAGGCACCACAAAGCTTGTACTTGAAGGATAAACACATAGGACAAGGCTTGCCAAAATTTGGACGTTTTGGACAAATTGGCGTGCCACGCCACCTATATGGTAAGACAAGGGAGGGGAACTCCCTTGGTCTCAACTAAAATGTGACAATACAATTTACTTCTATGATAGTAACCTTGCACGGACCCTAGGCCATGTGATAAGGGCATGGCACAGTTCCATGTTAAAAATGGGCAGCCTTGGCCTTTTATAAATAGGACACTTAAGCATTATTGGAGACACCTTGGACGAACTTGGGGCTTCAGTATACGATGGAGAAGGATTCAATTAGGGTTTTAATTACTTTACTTTTTTTTTAAGGATTATAACATGGATTCATCTGTTGTGATTACGTGTATGTCCATGAGCGGCTAAACACCTTTTTTTAGGGTTAAGGCCAAGAAAATGATTACTCCTGATATTAATTATATTGGTTTTGGTAATTTATCATCGTTGGTTGATTTATCCGTGTGATAAAAATTTTAAGGAACCACGACCCTTCGAATACATGCTTACTTCTATCATGAACTTGGAAGGAGGAATGATAGGATAAAAAGTGGGATAGAAGGAATAGGATTGTAATCTTAATTGAATGATATTAGGATTTGCATTTATGATAGGAATATATCTAATTTACCTATTTGGTTCAATTACGGGATAGAATAAGAATGTATTTAACTTAGTTCTCACATCCCTGCTCAACAATGTAGTTGTGAAGCTAAGTTGAATAATTGATTAGAGGTTCAGAACGCCATAGTCATAATATCAACCCCATGAACCAACAACCAAGATAATTAACCTAACCAACAAAGTTGCATAGCTTAGTATGATTGTTTGTAGTACCTTAACCCTAGTTTTCTCCCCATTGTTGTTTAAGAACCTTTAATTTACTACATTATTTAAGTTTCCTTTTATTCTTGTCTCTCGAATACTTTTGTGGTTACTTTTTCACTTATTTGATATTTGAAGTGAGACTGGATTAAGATAGTTGTTTAACACTAGATCCTGTAGGATCGATACTTGGCTTTCTTTAAGGCCACTATATTACATGGGTAGACCACATAATTTGTGTGTGTGCTTGGATGTAAAAAAATTTTGTTTGCAACGGGTTTTCGGATAACAAAGGTAACATTAGTTACAAGTGGGATTATCACTTCGTAAACTGTCATGGGGGCTGGTAGATTTAAGTTGAAACAAAACATGAAGTAGCTTTTGCATTGCAGCAGGAAATTCACCAGCTTGTCACATGAAGATCCACAGGTTCACTTGTAGAATTTTTTGGAGATCAGTGACACATTTATACCTACAGAGATATACACTGATTATGTGACGCTGACACAGTTTCCCTTCTCACTTTTGAGGGAAGCAAAGATGTGGTTGAACGCTGAGCCGACAGGTTCTGTCACTAGGTGGGATGACTTAGACCAAAAATTCCACATCCATTTCTTTCTATTCGTCAAGACTACAAGATTATGTAGTGATATTTTAAGCTCCAAGCAGAAGCAGGATAAAAATCTTTATCATGCTTTGGAGAGGTTTAAATCACTTATACGAGACTGTCAACATCACTAGCAGTCCAATGAGGTACACACTTTTGAAGAATCTCTCGACCATAACACAACTTTTTTTCTAGATTCAGCTGCAGGTGGTCAAGCACTAGAGAAAATGTATGATGAACTCTATACCATTTTGAATCGCATTGCTCAAGGAAATCCTGACTGACAAGGTAACATGTTTAGGAGCTCAGTGGAAAAGGTTGCGGGCATGATTGAAGTTGATAGTATCATAGCCTTAGCAGCCTAATTGACAGCCATGTAGAATCAAATAATGACTCAATTCAACAACTTGGGCATGAACCAATCTTTGTCTCAAGCGAATGCAGTGCAGCAGTCCCCCCGTTGGTGTGAGATTTGTAGTAATAATGGACACTCGGCAGTCATATGTGGTGAACATCCTAAATCTGGGAACTTCGTGGGCAATGTACATATGCCATCTTATGCTAATGCATACAACCAAAAGAGGAAGACTCAGCCTAATTATGCATAAGGCATTAATCAGAACCAATAGTTCCAGCAGAAGCATAATACAAAGGCCAGTAACATTGAGGAAACTTTGAAGAAAAACCTAGAAAAGAAGGAAGAAATGGCTATTGAAATAAAAAAATTGGCAAGTGGCTTAGAAATAGGTAGAACAACGGTGGGGGAAACTAGCCTATGCATAAAATACCAGGACTCAAGTTGGTTAGCAAGTGATAATGAACTTCTGAAGCAAGTTATGGTAATCACTTTAAGAAGTGTAAGGAACTTAATGATAGGTATCCAAAGAAAAATAAGGAGGCTACTGCAGAGTTAGTTCCATATTAGGTTAAAAGCAAAGATGCTGAAAATATGAGGAAGTCTGAGCACCCAAAAACTAAGGCTGCTGAGCAAGATGTTGGAATACCACCACCATTCTCGTAGAAGCTTAAGAAGGTGTTATGAACAGATTTATGAGTCATGATAGGACCTACCAAATCCCTCCAGTAGGTAAGCCGAACCCAAGACCGAAGTTAGATGCAATGGGATAACTTGGAAATGCCTAAAGGGGTGAAAAAACATTTTCAGTTTGTAAATAAGCAAGGCAATAGAAATAGATAAAGGTAACTGACAATAAGATAACCATCCCACGACCTGGTAGAGCCAGTACAAGAGTTACTATAAATATAACCCACATTCTAAAACAGTTAATACAATCCAGTCTCAAAGCTAAAGTCTAGACATAGATACAAAGAAGGAAATAGGGAGACTCTAAATCCAAGAGCTCACCATATATCTGGAATCCAACACATCACGATCCTCAAATCAATGACGACAAAAAGTACTTGGATCTGCACCAAAAAGTACAGAAGTATTGTATGATTACCAAGACCATGGGTGCTTAGTAGGAATCATTAGTAAACTGAGTTAAATAATTATATTAATACAATAAAATGCAGGTTAACATAACTAAGTCAAAAAAAGCACAAACCTATACATAACTCCAACATCGTTGTCCATAATGGAAGAAAAAAAAACAGAACAATAATATAAAGCACAAGTAATAATAACTACAAGATTGGCCCTCGGAAGCTAATACGTGCAAAAAAAGTAAATAACCCAATGTACGTCGCCACAATCTTGGAGGTTACAATCAAGTAGAATATAAACCAAACCACCATCACTTACTAGCTTCCATGATACTACTAGAATCCATTTATGATGCCACATACTAGAACTTTTCCATTTCCAAATATGAACAAATATCCATATATCATATTTCGTTGCCATTCTCAAATCGATACATATAACACCATAATCATAATTAATAGCTGAAGTCGAACCGATGAATATATCATTAATATTATAATCAATAGCTGGACTCAAATTGGTAATTATGTATTAGTATCATGGCCAATATAATAGCAAATTCCCTGAATTGAACCAATAATTATATAATCAATATCATAATAATCTTCCGGACTCGAATTGGGTATATATGTCATCAATATCATCATCGATATCATAACCAATAACATAATCAACAGAATAAACAATAAACATCAAATCTCAATATTAGCCAATCAAAGACTCCAAGTGCCAAATCTTCTCAATATCACCATAATAAGTATTTTCAAGATGTATAAAAACATATAAAGTAACAAGGATCGACACGAATCTTAGCCTAAAGTGGGTTGAAAGGCCTACTTCTAAATCCCCAAAATTTATTACAAGGAAAATTCTACCTTGTACTAGGCTAAGGTATCTACATCCACTTTTAGATGTTAACTAAGCCTCAACCAACCCTAAGATAGAGATTTTTACCTAAAGCATGAGCAACTAACAAATTATGCCTAAATTATAGTTTTTAGTTAGCCTAAAAGGATCCAACTAACCCAACTATTGCAAATTTTGTCACCAATACCTAAAATCCATCCAAAATCTAGCATAATATCATAAACATTATATGACATAGGTCAAGCTATGTAGAGGAAAACACCTAGCTTACCTTGACCCCGTAGAAAACTCAAAGAATTTTGCTAAATCTCTAATTTTCCTTTTGAGAAGCTTTTGCAAGGTGCCACACAATCAAACTCACAATATACTCATCAACACAAAAACAATGAAACCCATATTGCATTATTGTCCTTCAGGTCCAAAATTACTTAATAATTCCATGTGGGTCCCACTTATAAAAATAGCATTTCCGAAGCCAACCTAACATTCAATTATGCTTAAGGACGAATTACCCTAAAAAATGGGTAAAATTCGAGCTACATTGGTGATAAAATCAAGTCACAAGATTTTAGGATTTTTTTAACAAGAAAATGGGGAAATCAATCAGGAACATGAAAAAATATTACAACAATTTCCAATAAAAATTGCATAATGATCGTTATTCAAGCTCCCGAAATCACCAACAAGCTCTAATCTTAAACTTTCTAAATTTAGGGTTTAAATCACTTTGAAATGGATGAAGAATGGTGAAAATGGGCTAAAAGAGCATTATTTATACCCGTTCGAGGTGCTTGAGAGTCGCTATCATGACTAGACCCTCACAATCGCGGCATCTAATGGCTGCTAGGCGTGTTGCTATCACGACACATGGTATCACGATTATGGAACTTACTGGGTGTTGTCATATCATTATTCATGATCCATGGCCCGCGATCGCAGGTGCACAAGAACAACTAAGACTTGGCCAAGTCTTCGCCAAGACCTCGAGATTCATCTTGAATCCTAAACACGTAAATGTATTATGCTACCATATCAAATTTTGCAGTTCAGACTAAATAGCGCAGTCAAAATTTCCATCCAAGGTCTTTTCCACAAAAATGTACACCATATTTCATTTTCTTAACTTTCTGACCAATAGCTCAAAATAAGCTTTGATGCCTCGGGAGCCAAATCAAGAGTCCAACTATCAAAAAAATTATGTTCCAAAGCTATTAGAATAGTCGAAACTGGTATACGAGGTTGTTTGATAGAAGTTTTTGTCTGTTAGCCAATTTGAACCAGTAAAGACATCATAATACTGAATTAGGTCTAAAAACCAAATAAACTGCCCAATAACCTAACTGTCAGTCCTAATAAGTCATAAATGACCTGGGGCAACTATATGAAATCTCTAACGGCAAAAATAAGCAAAAATATGGGAAATGTCTATATCATTATAATTTCTACTAAGAAAAGAAATTTCGTATGTGAAAGTCAAGGATTAGGATGTACCTAAAACCTCAAACAGGTTAGGATACTGGGTCTATATATAGATCTCGAACTTTTAAGTATCCTCCTCTACTGGACGGTGCCTTCAATGAATATTAACTATAGGAATCTTCCTAGTACACAATCTTTTGATATTACTAGTCCAAATGAGCACAAGATCCTCTACGCAGATCAAGTTCTCATCTAACTGAATTGAATCCCATCTAAGCACATACAATGGATCAGGTTTGTACCGCTGCAACATGGAAATATGGAAAATTGGATGGACAACCACAAAATCTTGAGATAAGTCTAACTTATAAGCCACCTCACCAACTATATTAAAAATCTCAAAGGGTCAAATATATCTGGGGCGGAGCTTTGCCTTCCTCCCAAACCTCATCACACCCTTCATGGATGATACACAAAGGAATACATAATCTCCAATTCCAAATCGTAAGTCCCTAAGCCTACAGTCTGCATAGGACTATTGTCTACTTTGAGTTGTTCTCAACCTGTCTTGAATCACCCTAACTTTATCAAACAACTGTTTAAGCAAGTCAGTACCACAGGGTCTAACCTTGAAAGCCCCAAACCATCCAATCAGGGAACAACATTGCCTATCATATAAAGCTTTAAAAGGAACCATCACAATACTTGAATAATAATTATTGCTCTATGAAAATTCTACCAAGGCTAAGTGTTACTCCCACTTACCTCCAAAATCCATGACATAGGCTCGGAGCATAACTCTGAGAACATGAATCATCCTCCGATTGGCCATTATTCTGTGGATGGAAGGTTGTACTAAAGTCTACCTGAGTACCTAAATCCTCCTAGAAAGCTCTCCAAAAGAAAAAAGTGATCACTGAACCCCATTTCAAAATGATAGATATAGGCACACCATGCAAATAGTCTATCTCATGCACATAGGTGTTGGCTAACCTTACGACACTGAAAGACATCTAAAAAGGTATAAAATATGTTGACTTGATCAACCAATCCACAATGAACCAAATACCATTGGAACCATGGGAAGTACAAGGAAAAACATTGATATATTCCATGGTGATCTACTCCCATTTCCACTCAAAAATAGGCAATCTCTAAGATAATCCACCAGGTCGCTGATGCTCGACCTTCACCTATTGAAAAATGTGTAACAAGATACATAGTTTGTCATACCTCTCTTTATGTGACTCCACCAATAATGTTTCCTCAAATCTTTATACATCTTGGTCGTACCCAGATGCGTGGAATACCTCAAACTATGAGCTTGTGCAAAATTAACTAAATCAAGTCATCAATCCTCATAACTCAAATGTGGCTATTGAATCTCAAGACACCCTAAGAATCTATGGTAGCCTTCTTGGACTCACTACTTAACACCTGATCATGGAGGATGCAAAGTCTATTATGCTAAAATTGATGATCCCAAAGCTACTCAAATAGTAAGGACCTCACCTCAACACTAGAAGAATCCTCATAGGGTCTGAAATATCAAGTCTAACCATCAAGTTGTCTATGAACTAAATGTACTATGCCAACAGCCTCTACAAAACCAAAATACAAGACAAGCTACCCATACTCACAGCCTTTCTACTCAAGGCGTCAACTACTATATTTATATTGCCCGAATGATACAAAATATAGGTATCACAATCCTTAAGCAAATCCATCCATCGATGCTAACTAGAATTAATCTCTCTTTGGGTCAAAAGATGCTGGAGACTATTATTATAGGTGAAAATCTCATAATGCACAATATAAAGACAATGCCTCCAAATCTTATGTGCAAAACTACCGCCACCAACTAAGTCATGAGTAGGGTCATTGCGCTCTTGCTCCTTAATCTTCCTCAAAGCATAGCAATGAAATGGCATATATACATAATCATACAAACCAAACAAATACCAGAAGCATCATATACTCGGTGAATCCCTTATCCTCAACAGGAATAGCCAAAATAGGAGTCGATGTAAGAAACTCCTTGAGATTTCCAAAGAATGACTCACAATTCTCAAACCATCAGAAAAGATCTTTCTTCTAATTCAATCTGGTTATCAATGCTGAAGTAGTAACAATACCCTTAATGAATTATCTATAATTACTAGCCAGACCATTAAAGCTATGAAGCTTGTTCTGAGATGTAGCTCTAGACCAATCATGACTAGCATCAATCTTTGTCGGTTCTACCATAATACCATCCTTAGAAACTACATGCCAAAGAAATGTTAACAACTAAAGCCAAAACTCACACTTGGAGAACTTAGTGAAAAACACATGGTACCTCAAAGTCTTTAGCAAAATCCTTAAACACTATGCATACTCATCTCTACTCCTATAATACACAAGGATGTCATGAATGAACACAATCACGAAAGAATCCAAATAAGGCCTAAACACTCAACTCATCAAATCCATAAATGCAGCTGGGCCATTAGTCAACCCAAAAGACATCACTAGGAATTCATAATGACCATAACGAGTCCTAAAGCTTGTCTTTTTTATATCCTCAGCCCGAATCTCAATTGGTGATAACCAAACCTCAAGTCAATTTTAAAGAACACTATTGCACATTAAAGCTAGTCAAACAAGTCATTAATGCAACGAATATGACAAAAGTTCTTCACTATCACATTATTAAGTTGCCTGTAATCAATACACATCCACATGGAACCATTTTTCTTCATCAAAACAACATAGGAGTTCCCCACAGAGACATACTCAGTCTAATAAAACCCTTTCTGAGATGATCTTAAAGCTAAGAATTTAGCTTCTTAAGCTCGATTTGAGCCGTACAGTAAGGTTCCATAAAAATAGGCCAAGTGTCAAACTCAAGATCAATAACAAACTCAATCTCATGGGAAGGAGGTATACCAGGTAGATTATAGGGAAAATATCATAAAACTCATGAACTACAGGAGCATAGACATGCGATTGACTCTCCTTACTAACATTATGAATATAAGTGATATAAGACTTACAACCCCTCAAATTAAGTCTCTTAGCAAACATATAATAAATAATTCCCATCATCTCTCAGCTAAAAGATCCCTGCCACACGACTAGGGGGTATACCGAGCTTGGATAAGGTAACGATCTTGGTGAAATAATCCATGACTACATAATAGTGGGATAACCAGTCCATGCCTAAAATTCGATCAAAATCCACCATATCCAAAATTATAAGATCAACATGAGTATTAATATCTCTAATAGTCATAACACATGATCTGAAAACCTGATCCACTACTAAAAAATCATCCACGGCAGTAGATACACATAACAACATACATAATAAATCTTAAGATAACTCTAATCATAGGGCATAATAAGCATACACGTAAGAATAAGTGGATCCCAGATTAAATAAACCAAAGTTCATCTAACAGTAACTGAAATTGTACTTGTGACAACAACATTCAAAGGCCTAGCCTCATGTCTAACAGGTACAACATACTGACCATGGCCACCTGACTGGGATCCTGACTGATCTCCTATCCTACTAACCTAAAACCTTCTCAAATACCCTGAGGATCACCTCTATTACCATGTAAACCACCTCTCGCTAAAGTATGAACTACTCTAATAGGTGGAACACTCTAAGCTTAAGTAAAAATCTCCCTATGACTAGGGAAATCTCGTGAATAATAACCATGATCCCTATAACTGTAGCATGACCCATGAGCTAAACCAGAACCAGAAGATCTAGCTAATCTAGAATAGCCACCATGACTAGAATAACTAGAAGATGAGCCTCTTAAAGAATGACCACCACCGTAACTAGGGTGATCAGTAACACAAGATTGAACTCAGTCTATAATCTAAAGCGCTGCCTGTACAGGTCTTCTAAGTTGAATTTGAGGCTTATACAACTGAAGCAAAGGTTACCTACCTCGAGAACCACTATCTCTGAACCGAGAGCTATTATGACCCCTATTAAAACCACCCTATTACTGAGGTCTCTTATCGTTGTCCCCTTGGGCCTGGTGATGTATCTCCTTTATCACATGAGCATGATTAAGAACCTCAACTAAAGACCTACCTACAACAACCATACTCAAAGTAGATATATAAAGAGGAATTCTCATTCTATGAATAAAGCAATGAACCCTTTCGTACTCATTAGACAAAATAAAAGTAGCATGTGTAGTGAACTAGTGAAATTGAGCCTCATACTCTATAATAATTATAAAGCCCTACTCTAATCTCAAAAAATGATCTCTCAAATAATCCCTAAGGTTGTGAAGTAAGTATTTCTCTAAGAAGATCTCAGAGAACTTAGACCATGTCAAAAGAAGGGATCCAACTAGCCTGGAATCATGATAACCTCTCCATAAATATTGAGCTACCAAGTACAAATAAAAGGTAATGTAATATACACCATGGGTCTCAACTAAGACCAAATTATGGAGTCTATCCTCATAAGAAATTAGAAACTCATATGCATACTCACCTGGTGCACCAGAAAACCTAGGCGAAGCAAATCTCAAGAATTTGCACAACATATCCTTTTCCTCAGCAAAAATGGTAGGTTGGGAAACTACTAGCTGAGCAACTACCAACCGAGCAACTACTGACGTTGGAGGGACCTCAACTCTAGGAGTCGTAACTACAGGCTGCATCCTGCCTCAGTACCACTTTGATTTATAGAATATGCACCATCAGACGGTGCATCTCCAACTAACCCCAAAATATGAACCAAAGCATTCCTAAGTGGTGAAGATAAAATAAACCCAGGTAGATCATGGGATGGTCTTTGGCCCACTGCTAGAAGGGGAAGAAGAATCTCTAGCTCAAGAGTGCAAACAGGGTCTAGTAAAGGCCCCCTTTTGTGGCCCCTAGTTAGGTACATATCTCAAGGTTGTCCACAACATCTAAGTCATCCATGAATAGCAACAGGATCTCTAATTTTGGTCTTGGGACCCTGTTCTAATGTACGGATAACACTTGTCCTAGCTATCTGTGAAAGATTGGAACTAAAGGAATGCTTTACAAACCAACTCAGAAACTTAGCACAAAATAAGTGAAAGAAGTGAAGGACTCCTAAGAATGTCCTATAGCCTTTCAAAGATATGAAATGTACATCATCATTCCTATCTGTGGACTTTACTAGACACTTCTTCTTGTACCAATAATACCGGTGAAACCTAAACTCTGATACCAATTTATCACGACCCGATTTAAGATTCATGATGGTACCTACCAAATCCCTCTAGTAGCTAAGCCAAACCCTAGTTTAAAGCTATATGTAATTGGTTAACTTTGTTGAAAATGACTAAAAGGGAGAAAACAACAATTGCAATTTGTAAATAAGCAAGGCAATAAAAATAGAAAAACGCAATTGACAATATAGATAACCATCCTATGAACTGGTGGAGCCATTACAAGAGCTACTATAAGTACAACCCATGTTCTAAAATAGTCAATATAATCTTATCTTAAAACTAAATACTAGATACTAGACATAGATAGATAAAAGAAAATGGTGACTGCAACTCCAAGAGCTCACTCTATCTTCAGAATCTAACACTACATAATCCTCTAATCAATGATAGAAAAAAGTACTTGAATCTACACCAAAAAGGTATAGAAGTGTAGTATAATACCAAAACCATGGGTACTTAGTAGGCATCATCGGCCGACTAATATAAATCATGATATATATACTACAAAATGCAAGATAACATAACTAAGTTAAGAAAAGGGGCAAACCTATACTTAACTCCAACATCATTGTACATAATGGAATAAATAAACTAGAAAAATAGTATAAAGAATAAGAAATTATAAGTACAAGATTAGCCCCCATAAAACAATAAGCGTGGAATAGTAAAAAAAAACCCAATGCAGACCTCATTAGCTAGGAGGGTACAATCAAGTAAAACATAAACCAAACCACCATCATTTAGCAGTTTCCATGATACAACTAAAATCCATCCATGAATGCCATACTATAAAAATTTCCCATTTCCAAACTTGAACCCATATTCATATATCATACTCCCTTTACAGTCTCAAACAAGTACATATATCACCATAATCATAGTCAATAGCTGATCTCAAATCGGCGAATATATCATTAATATTATAATCAATAGCCATACTTAACCCAGTAATTATGTATTAGTATCATGGCTAATATCGTAGAAAATTTCCATACTCAAACTTGTAATTATATAATAAATATTATAATAATCTTTCAGACTCAAATTGGGTATATATGTCATCAATATCATTATCTATATCCTAATTAATAATATAATCTACAACATAATCAATGAACATCACCTCTCAATATCAACCCATCAAAGTGATCAAGTGCCAAATCTCCTCAATATGACCTTAGTATGAATTTTAAAGAGATATAACAAGAGTATAAAAGTTTGCAACGATCAACATAAATCATAGCCAAAGGTGGGTCGAAGGGCCCACTTCTAAATCCTAGAAATTCATTATAAGGAAAATTCCACCCCATACTAGAATAAGGTATATAGATGCACTTTAGATGTTAACTAAGCCAAAATCAACCCTAAGATAGAGATTTTTACCTAAAGCATGAGCAACTAAACTAATTATACCTAAATTATGGTTTTTAGTTAGACTAAAAAGGTGCAACTAAAACCCATCCTAAATATAGCATAACTAGATACCCATGCCCATGCAAGACACGAGCATTTTGGAAACAATAATTTGCAAAATAGATCCATCTTTGGGTAAGATATTTCACAGGCATTTTGGCAACACTAATGTGCAAAAGAGATCCAACTATGGGAAGATTATTTCCTACTTGCTTTAATTTTTTAGTATAGGAGTAAAAGAAAAGAAATATAGTACAGAACCAATTTTACATAATATATATATGCAGTGTGGAACTAAATTGAGCTCGCTAGCCTGGTGTAACTAATACAAAAGTGATTATATATGTGGATAAAAATCTAGCTAGATTGTTGCAACTATAGTTGGCGGCAGGTCTTTCACTTGGACATTCATGGAAAAGCACATGATGCACGTCTTAATTGAAAGTTTCAAATATATAAGTTGAGGAGACATACGTTGATTTTGAAATATTTATTGCACCATAAAATTACCGAATTACCCTTGATAGTTATTTAATAAGGAACAAAAAGATATTTATAAAAAAATTACTATCATGTATAATTCAATTAAAAGATCTAAATAAAAATATTATTAAAATAATACATAAGGACAAAACTAATAAATATAAGAAAAAAACAATATGCATGTGTAACTATTTTATTGCACCATAAAAATGAGGACAAAACTAATAAATATAAGGAAAAAGCAATATGCATGTGTAACCATTTTATTGCATCATAAAATTATGAAATACCCTTGGGTATAAAAATCAAGTAAATTAATAAGGAACACAAAGATATTTATATGAAATTACTACCATGAATAATTAAATTATGAAGGTCTAAATAAAAATATTATTAAAATAATACATGAGGACAAAATTAATAAATATAAAGAAAAAATAATATAAATGTGTAACCATTTTATTGCACCATACAAATGAGGACAAAACTAATAAATATAAAGAAAAAGAAATATGCTTGTGTAACTATTTTATTGCACCATAAAATTATAGAAATACCCTTGGTAGTCATTTAATAAGGAACAAAAAGATATTTATACAAAATAGTATCATGTATAATTCAATTACAAAAGTCTAAATAAAAATATTATTCAAATAATACATGAGGACAAAACTAAGAAATCTAAGAAAAAAAATGATTGTGCAACTATTTTATTGCACCATAAAAATGAGGATAAAACTAATAGATATAAGAAAAAATTCATATGCATGTGTAACCATTTTATTTACTACTATATATAAGTGAAGGTTGGGGTGACTATAATTACTGAAATACCCTTGACAGTCACCCCTACCTTAACTTATATATAGTAGTAAAGTAAAGTAAAGTCATAGTAATAGTAGTAGTAGTAGTAGTAGTAGTAATAATAATAATAATAATAATAATAATAATAATAATAATAATAATAATAAATAATAGTAATAGCAATAGTAAAGTAATAATAGTAATAATAATGACAATAGTAGTAATACTAATAGAAAGAAATGAATAATAATAATAATAATAATAATAATAATAATAATAATAATAAAAATAATTAATAATGATAGTAAAGTAATAATAGTAATAATAATAATAATAATAATGATAGTAATAGTAATAGTAATAGTAAAAAAATGAATAATAATAAGTAATAGTAATAGTAAAGTAATAATAGTAATAATAATAATAGTATTAATAGTAATAGTAAAAAAAAGAATAATAATAATAATAATAATAATAATATAATAATAATAATAATAATAATAGTAATAGTAAGTACCCACAAAAAGACAAATTAGTAGAACACCAAAAACCTTTAATTATATATAAGAATAATATCATAAACATACTATGGCATAGCTTAATCTATGAAGAGGGAATAACCTAGTCTACTTGGAAGCCATAGAAAGCTCGACGAATTTTGCTAAATCATTGATTTTCCCTTTTCGAGAAACTTTCATAAGGTGTCAAGATATCAAAATCACAATCTACTCATCAACACAATAACAATGATACTCATATTGCATTATTGTGATTTGGCTCCAAAATTACTCAAAAATTCCATGTGGGTCCCACTTACAAAAATTACATTTTCGCAGCCAACCCAACTTTCTTTTACTCTCAAGGAGTATTTACCCAACTAATTGGTAAAATTCAAGCTGCATTGGTGCTAAAATCAAGTCCCCAATTTTAAGGAATTTTGAACAAAAAAAGGGGAAATCAAACATGAACATGAAGAAATCTTACCATAATTTTGAAGGAAAATCGCGTAATGATCGTTATACAAGCTCGCTCCCCAAATCATCCACAATCTCTAATCCTATGATTTATCAATATTTAGGGTTTAAATCTCTTTTAAGTGGATGAAGACGGGTGAAAAATGGGCTTAAAGGGAATTATTTATACCTTTTCTAGGTGCTCGGGAGTCGCTATTGCAATGCGACCCTTGCAATTATGGCATATAGTGGATTCCAGGTGTGTCTCTATCACTACACATGGTATCATATGCATAACACTTACTAGGTGATACTAAATTAGTATTCACAATCCATGGCCCGCGATTATGGGTGCTCCAGAACAACTAAAACTTTGAATTTTCCAAGTCTTTGTCAAGCCCTCGAGATTCATTTAAAAAACTCGTATACACAAAAATACTATGTTCACATATCAAATTTGATGTTCTGGACTCATTGTCTTAGTCTAAATTTCCATCCGTGGTCATTTCCACAAAAAGTAGGTCTCATACCCATATTTCATTTTCATACCCATATTTCATTTCCTTAACTTTCTGACTAAAAGCTCAAAATGAGCCTGAGTGCATCGGAACTTGAACAAAGAGTCCACCTATACTAAAATTGACATAATGGAGCTATTGGAATAATCAAAATTGACATACGAGGTTGTTTGACTAAAGTGTTTGCTCAATAGCCAATTTGAACTAGTGATTACTTCAAAATAGGAAATTGATTTTACAAATCAAAGAAACTGCCTGGTAATTTAACTATCAGTTCCAATAAATAATAAATGGCCTGGGGTAGCTATATAGAATCTCTAACATTGAAAATAAGTGAAAATTTGGGAAATTAACTGGAGGTTCATTATAGAATACCAAGGAGGATGCTTGCTTCAAGAAGTTCTCTGACACGTTCAGAGAATTTCACATTAATCTTCCACTTTTAGATGGTCCACAGGCATGCCTAAGTATACCAAGTACTTATAGGATGTGGTGACTAACAAGGTTAGTTGGCTAAGATTGAGACAGTAGCACTGACTAAGGAATGTACCTCTATGATGATGAAGAAGATGTATAAAAATCTTAAGGACCAAATGATTTTCTCCCCCTCTATACAAATTAGTGATAGTGATGTGATCAATGCTCTGAGAAATATGGGGGAAAGTACAAACTTGTTTCCCCTATCAGTGTTCAACACTCTTACTTTAGGAAAGCTGAGACCATGCTCTGTGGTTCTTCGGATGGAAGACAAAACCCAAGTCTTTCCTGAAGGAATTATTGAGGATATGCTCATAGTGGTTGGTATGTTTATTATTCCTACTGACTTTATTATTTTGGATTATGATACAGATAACAGAGTACCAATTATTTTGGGACATCCATTCTTTGCAATGGGAGGAGCTTTGATAGATGTGAAAGAGGGCACTCTCAAAATGAGATTGAATGATGGAGTGATGGTCTTTGAAGTTTATAATCCACTCTATCCATCTTACCACTACAAATATTTATGTATGATCACCATGAAGGAAGTGAATAAGTGTGGGGTGGTAGAGTACAAACCACCAAATACTCCTTTGGACTATCTCATTAACTTGCCCAAGCTACCTCCTAAGCCTGAATTAATGATGACTGATGATCATAAAAATTATATTATTGAGAAAGTGATGACCTTAAGATTGCACAGTCAAGAGCCTAGAAAAGAGTGAGAAGATGGCCTCCAAGTAGCAGGAAGAGGATAAAAGAAAATGGTTGAGTTATAATGTAGGTCGTGCCATGACACTAAACTAGGCACTACTTAAAAGGCAGTCCATGTTAAGGTAGGTATTTTATTTTTCATACTTTTATTTTTTTATTCACACAGTTTTTGTTTTTGTTGAGTCACTGGTTGAAGGAAAGTATGAGTACCAGAGACTTGAACCAATGATCTTGGCAAAGAATGGGTGTGGGGTCCCCGAGACCTTTTGATGTTTAAAGATGCTACTATCTAGGCCTAGAGGCCTCAGTGATTATTTCAATCCTTACATGTGAGTTTACTGTGGGGACAAAGTAAGTTTTTGAGTATGGGGTGGGGAAATTCCCATAGTTTTGGGTGAAGTAATGTTATAGAATCTTAATTTTTAGTTATTTTATTAGTTTATTTTGGGTTAAATTTTAGAAATTTTAAAATTTACAAAAAGATTGTCTTTTTACTTTAGTTTAGTTTTTTGTTGATGCCGTTGTCTGTCAAGTAGGTGCACACTTCACCCATCTCGTGGTTATTTTTTGTGTTCTTTTCCATGGGAGATCCCTTTGAACCCAATATCCCTTTTACTTTTTAAGAGTTAATTTTAAATTTTTTTGCATTAGTTAAGTGAGATATTCTTAGTAGTGCTATGTATGATTGCATGATACAAGTGGTTTTGCATGTAAAAGTATGTTCCTGTGTTATTGCTTAGTTAAGATTCTATAGTGATCTACTTGATTTGAGCATGTGTCATGTGTGAAGTGAGTTTTTTTTTGTGTTCATTGTTGTATTTGATGTCTAGAACTTGCCTTATGCGTAAGCAAAGTGAAATAAAGAGTGTTGGTTTAGGAGATGATATACGAATTTCTTTGATAGCCATGTTTCATACCTAGTTTACTTACCCTTTGCATAATATTAGTTAGCCCCGTTGAGCCTCTAGCCTATATTCTTTGGTAGCCTCATATGGATCCTGTTCCACTTTTTTGTTTGACCTTAAATTAATCCAAATATCCTAAGAACTTTGGTGAAAAATTATTAAACTAAATAAGTAAGAAAAATAAGGAAAAGGGTGAAATTGAATCCCCCAAAATATTAGCTATAGCTGTTGAAAAAGTTGATGTGCAGTAGTTGGGAGTTTGTAATGAAGAAAATAGAAATTATTCTAAAATTTGATCATTATTTAATGAAGAATACTCCCTCCATAATAATAGTGACTAGATTAATGAGATGGGGGAAAACAAATGAGAATGGAAAGGTAGAGGTGGTCAAAATTGTGGTTGTTTAGAGGTAGATTTTAATGGAAGTGTGATATTTAAAGTGATTAGGGAAAATATTCACTATTCCTAGCCAAAATAGTTCCTACTTGTCCCTTAGCCTACATTACAACCCTTAAAGACCTATTTGATCCTAAGTTTGAACATTCTGATATTAGTGGAGTATTACACTAAGGGCAAACCTATGGGTCATCTTATGTAACATGTGAATTCTTTGTGATAGCGAGCGTAATTTAATCCTTGTACCCATTCTTGTTATATTTGAATCTATATGGGTGAATATAGGTAAATATCTTGTCGTAAGGTCACATATTTGATGTTAGCTAGGTGATTTATATGATCTTTTGATTGAGTAATATGCATGAGTTTACCAGCTTAGTGAGTTTGTTCTTAAGGTTTAGAAGTTTTGAAGTAGTATTCTTAAGCTCTCAATTTTATATAACTAATGTGCCATAGTTTCATGGAACTTGAGATGCTTCAAACTGGAAAATATGCAAGTACATAGGTTTATTTTGATAGATATGATGTGTTTTTGTGTCTATTTTTCATGGACTTGGTTTGGGAGCTTAACATGAAGAATATAAGTCAAAATCTGCCGAAAAGCCTACCCACGAGGCTACTTATATGGTGTAGGTTGCACCAACATGGCATAGGTAGATTGGTAGGTTTTATATATTCAAACTTCAGAGAATCAAAAGTTGATGTGATGATTCTGTTATTTATGAAGCGTCACCTATGGACCATAGGTACTACCTATGACAGCGTGGGTATCAGTACAAGTGCAAGAAAATTGAAATTCAAAGAAGTTGCAAGGTTGAGGGTTTCCTAGTACCTATGATGAGGAAACCTATGGGGCGTAGGTACTACCTATAGGTACCTGTACATGAGAAAAAGATGCAAATTGGTGAAGACTGGGACCTACAATTGCAACCTACGTGGCATAGGTGCCACTTACAACCCGTAAGTGGCCATTGACTTAGTTTTCTTGTACATTTTGGTTTAGATTTCTAGGGGTTTTATGTATGATAAATACTCTTTTGTGTTTTTACTCAATTTACATACTCATACTATTCACAAACATATATTTAATTCTAAGATTGACTCTAGATCTTGGAATCTCCTTGGATCTTTGAATCACTTTGTTCTTGGTTTGTGGTTGATTAATTGATTTGAGACTTTGGGTTTTATTTGTCAATTATTTTGAGATTTTTCATAGGTTTTATTTATTGAATTCCATAGATTGTTTAGGAACCATAAGCAGTGCCCAATCACCGATATTAACCCATATTTGGACTTGTTTCAAGAGCTAAAACGTGTTATTCGTATTACATTTCATCCCTAATGTCTTCCATATCTAACAAACGCGATTAGTGATCTAGGGTGAATTTCTGACGGATTTGGACTAAATTGGGGGCATGATATGAAGCAAGTGATGATTGACACTGTGGAATTGGTCATCTTGATGGGGAAAGGCACTTTTAGTGGGTCAAAAAAAGCATTCAGAGAAGAACTAGAGCAAGTGTAGAAGAAAAGAACTGTGCCTTAGCCAAATTTTAGAAGTGGAATTCTAATTTGTCGATGCAATAGCAATGCGGCGCGTTGGCATCATCGACGCGATAAGTAACGTGATGCTTTGGTTATTCTCGTGCAGTCTAATTTTGTCCTAGTATAAAAGGAACACATGAACACAATTTCAGACACTCTTGGAAAAGCATAGCAGCGGCGGAAAACACAAAAATCTCTCTCTTAGGGTTCTTAGAATTTCTTTTGAACTCTTTCACTCCAAGATTAATTTTTGGTATGATTAATTACTTTTTTTTATGTTGAATTCAAACATGAGTGGATAAACACCCTTGTTCTAGGGTTTAGGTCAAGAACATGATTACTCTTTGATCTTCTTTATCGTAATTTCTTGTTGGATTATTGTATGGGTTATTCTTAATTTCTTGAGCTTACTATTTTGATGAGTGACCACCATTAAAATAAATCTATATTTCTATATGAATCTGAGAGGACAATCATGGGATAGAATAAAGGAATTAAGGAGCAAGGTTCTTACCTTTTTATAAAATAAGGGTTTTGAATTAGCATCTAGGATAGGGATATACCTAGGAGCCTTGTTTGGTTCAATTATAAGAAGATAGTTGTATCCATCTAGATGAATTGTTGCATCTCTGTTGGTAGCTGTAGTTGCAATATTCATATAGATAGAAAAACATCACAAATCAGAAATAAAGATGAAATTGTCTAACCAACATAAACATACGAAAAAAGAGAAAAAAGAATGAGGATTCTACCACCCCACACTTAAAAGGAAGCACTATCCCAGTGCTTGTAAAATAAGCATAGTATGAAGTGGGGAGGGACTCCCTGATCACATGTCAGCCACGTCAGCATCAGAATCCTCATCTCTCAAGTCTACATCATCACCTGCATCCTCCTCCTATGACTCATCATCTAAATTATATAGCTACCTTTCCTCGTCTGTGGGAACATCATCATCAATCGGCTCAACAAAATTAGGAACTATCCTTAGCATGGTCTAGGAAAGATACCTGAGTAGATAGTCCATCTCTACAACTCAAATCTCCTGCTGGATAGCAGGACACCCACTAATCTGCAGCTGCAATATTTGAAGCCTATACATCCGGGAAGTAATCTCATCATTCTGATCCTGGCGCTCGAGTATAGTCGTTGTACCACCATAAGGTGCACTCCCCTTAGTACAGCACAAATCCAGCGGTCTAGTGTTTACCGCTAGTTTATAATCAATGTCCTCCTCCTCAACACCATGCTCCCACAAAAACTGTGTCAATAGTCCACCAAAACCATATTGGCAAGTTCCCTGGAACCTTGATTTCCTCAAACCTGAGAAGATGACCACACCCACATTCACATCAACATCATAATGCATAGGGTCATAAATGAGACATACCCTGTAATGTGTCACTTCAGTCAAATGCATCTTGTGGACAAGGCAATCATATATAATCTTGGCCCATAAGCGGGCCTCCCTATTTATATGAGTAAAGGAAAGGGACACATGAGTGTTGTTTTCCTTATGATGTTCCCATCGGGAAGTCGAATGGGTGCCATATAATAAATGTCAAATATGTGCATAGGGTGGCTCAACTTTAATCAACTTTAGTGGTTCAGCATTAACCTCGGCCATTCCTACGAGAACATTCAAAGTGTTAGCAGTAAAAGTGACAACCTTACTCCTTATCTCAACTTCTAAGTCCCTTTGGCGCGGGTCCTAGTTTACATAAAATTCATGTACAAGGATCAGATTACATTCAGTGGGATGCTCGAACAAGAAGTGCATATGTAGTGCCTCTATTTTGCGCACCATACTCAGGAATTCTTTCAGCAAGCTTAGTGGATCAATGAACTGGTCCGCCGAATATTTTGACTCCTTATGTAATAAATAATATTTATTTCCTGCTTCTACAACCCCTTTCTTTCCATACCTTCTAAATTTCCCACGTGGGATAGGTGGGGGTTGGGGAACACGATTAGCTAGCCTACTCTTTTTGCATCTTGGATCGGAGGATCATCCACAGCCTTACCCTTTCTTTGTTGACTACACATTTCACCTGGTAATCACAGCAGTCAACAAACCATTAAACATGGCTCCTTGGTTAAACTAACCAACACTAAGTATGAAATCCACCCCATACTTAGTTGCTAACACTGGTGCACAAGTAGGGGAACTAGGGTACTTAGACTTTCCCTATTCAATATAATTCGCATAAACATAACTTTTCCAACAATGGAGCAAGGATCATTTCAAATAATTATTCCATAATAGGGTAGAGACAATCCGCATTTCTTTACCTAAACAATGTTATGTGCACCATATTTCATATGCCAATCTAATCAAACTTCCATTCATGCATGCATCTACTCAAGCTAACACCTCAACACAAATTTATTCACAATGACTAGCATGAAATTAATTCATTGGATGACATATTACAATTCATACCAACTCCTAAGTGCATATTTTAACACGCCACCCCACACTAAACAAACCCCCAAAGTACTTTGACTACCCTTGTTCATTATTAATGTGCATAGGCACAATTTCCCCTATATCAAAACAATTTGAACGTAACCTTCTTTTAATTTTTCACATCCATGGGCATCCTCATTTCATCAAACAACTCAAATAATACCCTGACATCTAAACAAAACCACTCTAATAATAATTCGCATGAACTAAATTCCAGGGCACACATATCACCACAATTGTACAATAACTAAGAAAATTAAGAGTGGTTGGGGTACCCCACACTTAACTAGTATCATGGTTGTGCAACTACATCACCTCGAGGTACTCAGACTTCCCTCATTATCAAGATACACCATATACAAATTTAGGCTCCATACCCACTCACAGTTTCTAATGTAAAATTAGTCCATATATGCAAAACACCTTAACAAATCATAGGATAGCAGGTTCATCCATCAATGCATAAATACTAGCCCAACATAATCTCATAACTCATGTAATAAAAAATCATACATCATGGCATAAATCAATTACTAATCATCAAGTATAACTAAATTTGGTCGATTCTTGTACTTTATCTAGCAAAAGAATTAGAGTGGAGCACTTACCTTGCAATTATTTGAAGAAGATAAAGATGAATTTCATCTTTGCTCAAGAACTAAGAGTAAAATTTAGAAGATAATATTTGAGGGAAAGATATTTACGTAGGCGGCTAGGGTTTCTAATTAAAGGGGAATGTGGGAGCCTAAAGGGGTATTTATAGATATCACACGGCTGGGACACCATTTTGTCACATTGGTAAACATGTTGGGTACCGATGCGATACATCACTATTATATTGGTGTTTTGAATTTGATGTTTAAAAATTTTGCTAAGTGTCTTTTTTGGACAAGCGACGTGACGCGTCAGTAATCGCGTTGACTGGCAATGCGACAGGACGATATCGAATTGAGTTACTAGAATTTTGCCCCCAAATTTTTTTTCTAAGTGTTGGGCATGGTCAAATTGATGTGACGCATTGGGTAACTCATTGGGGTACTAGAAATTTCCCTCTAAAATTTTCATTATTTGGGGGAATATTTTATTCCTCCTTACCTTTTTCACCTTATAGCAATTATGTCACTTTTTCCAGGGCTCTCAGTTGAAATCGTCAACCACCAATTTTCTCATTCCTGTATGTTAAGAAAAAGAACAAACTAAATAGGAAAAAGTGGGTTGCCTCCCACGACGCCTTATTTTTGGTCGTGGCATGACTCATCTTTTTGTATTTTTACTTTTATTTTTTCCCTTTCTTTTCTAACAATTAAAAATTAAACAACACTATTACATTACATTCATGGATTACCTCCCATGTAGTGCCTCAGTTTACGTCATGGCACAACTCAGTTTAATCTCACTCATCTGCAAAAATGATGGATACATTATTCTTATCTTCATAGTTCATACAATAATGCTTCATACATTGTCCATTAAACAAGAACTTCTCATTATTTTCCATGTTCCACAACTCTACTGCACCATAAGATGTCATATGCACTACCTTAAAAGGGCCAGACCACTTAGATCGTAACTTACCCGAAAATACTTTCAACCTCAAATTAAAGAGCAAAACAAGTTGTACAGATTCAAAAACTCTATAAAGGATATGCTTGTCATGCCATTTTTCGGTCTTCTCTTTACACAGTTTGTCATTCTCATAAGTTTGGAGATGAAACTCATCAAGTTTGAAAATCTACAATAATCTCTTCTCTCCCGCGGCCTTTATATCAAGACTCAGCTTTTTCACAGCCTAATAAGCTTGATGTTCCATCTCTACAGGCAAATGACAGGGTTTCCTATAAACTAAGCGATATGGAGAGTTACCTATAGGTGTCTTATAAGTTTTCCTATAAGTCCATTGTGCATCATCTAGATTTTCATCCCAATCTCTTTGCTGACTTGATAGTCTTCTGAAGCATCTGCTTTATCTCCCAATTGGATACCTTTATTTGACCACTTGTTTATGGATGGTATGCAGTGGCCACCTTGTGCCTAACACCATATTTAGCTAGAAGATTTTTAAAATTAGTGTTAATAAAATATGTACCTCAATCACTGATTATAGCTCTGGGAGTGCCAAACTGGGAGAACATATGCTTCTTGACAAATTTCAATACAACTCTTGCATGATTAGTGGGACAAGCTGCAGCTTCCACCCACTTGGATACATAATTGACTACAACCATAATATACAAGTTGCCATTGGATGGTGGTAATGGTCCCATAAAATCTATCCCCCAAACATAAAGTACCTCAACTTTAAGAATGTTGTTCAGGGGCATCTCATGATGCCTTGAAATTGTACCTAACCTTTGCCACTAATCACAACCCTTCACGAAAGCCACTGCATCTTGGAAAAATGTTGGCCAAAATAAATTGGACTGTAATACTTTTCTGGCTATTCTTTAACCCCCATGATGGCCACCATAAGGAGATGAATGGCACTTCTGTAGCACTTGTGTAAATTTAGCTTCTAGAACACATCTGCGTACAATTCCATCAGGACCCTTCTTGAAAAGATATGACTCATCCATATGTAAGCATAAGAATCATGTCACAATTTCTTTCTCTATTGAATTGTGATTTCTAGAGGGTATAACTCACACACTACTAAGTTCATGATGTCTGCATACCACGAAACTTCACTTACCTTTATAGACAATAATTTTTCATTTGGAAAATCTTCCCGAATAAAAGGAGTGTCATCAATAATGTTATCAAGATTCTCTAGCCTTGACAAATGGTCTGCAACCTGATTCTCTACTCCTTTTTTATCACACACTTCCAAGTCAAATTCTTGAAGAAATAAAATCCACCTGATCAACTTTGGTTTTACATATTTTTTTAACAAGTATTTAATAGCAGCATGGTCTGTGTGAATAATAAGCTTGGTACCTATCAAGTAAGATCTAAATTTGTCGAATGCATAAACTAGTGCTAGCATCTCCTTTTCTATGACTGTGTAATTTATCTAGGAACCATTCAAGACTTTACTTTCATAATAAATAGAAAAAAATATCTTGTCTTTTATCTGCCCCATAACTGCTCCCACAACTACATCGTTTGCATCATACATTAGCTCGAACGGTAGCTCCCAGTCTAGAGAAATTAAGATGGATGTTTCTGTCAGTTCTTCTTTAGATTCTCAAAATATTCTTGACAATTAGCCCCAAAATCAAACTTGGATTCTTTTTCTAATAATTTACCTATAGGCTTGCAATCTTAGAAAAATTATGAATATACTAGTTGTAGAAACCCACATGACCTAAGAAACTTTGCACTCCCTTCACGGTTACCAGATGTGGCGGCTTGTCAATCACTTTGATTTTGTCTTTATCAACTTCAAGTCCTATACATGAAACCTTATGGCCAAGGACTATTCATTCCTTAACCAAAAAATAGCATTTTTCCTAATTTAGCACCAGATTTGTCTCTTCACAACGAGCTAGGACTCGATCTAGATTCTGCAAGTATACCTCAAAATAATTACCGTAAATACAGAAGTCATCCATGAATACCTCAATAAATCATTCAACCATGTTGTAGAAAATTGCCATTATGCATCTCTGAAATGTTGCAGGTGCATGAGGCCAAAAAGTATGCGTCTGAACGCATATATACCATATGGGAAAGTAAAAGTAGTCTATTCTTGATCCTCTGGTACAATGGTGATCTAATTATATCCTAATTAACCATTAATAAAAATCGTAGTACTCCTGCCCTATCAGCTTATCCAACATTTGATCCATAAATAAGATAGGATAGTGATTCTTTCTTGTGGCTTCATTTAGCATTCAGTAGTCAATACAAATCCTCCATCCAGTCACCATACAAGTTGGAATCAGCTCATTAGCTTCATTGGTTACCACAGTCATCCCACCTTTCTTTGGGACACAGTGTACTGGGATTACCCACTTGTTGTCAGAAATTGGGTAAACAATCCCTCTATCAAGCCACTTGATAACTTCTTTGTGTACCACTTCCTTCATCACCAGATTTAATCTTTGTTGTTGCTGCACCCTTGGTTTTTAACCTTCTTCAATTTATATGTCGTGCATGCAAAAAGTTGGATTTATCCTGATAATATCAAACATCTGCCACCCAATAGCTTTCCTTACCTATACATCAAATAAACCTGCAGACAAAATAATAGGCAAGGTATCATTGTCACCAAGGTAAACATATATCAATTTAGGAGGAAGAACATTAAGCTCTAATTTTGGAGCTTCATCAATTAAAGTTTTAGGCAATGTGCATGTTCAATGGCTCAGATGCCAAATTTCTAGTTTCAATAACTACCAAATTCATAACTTAAACCAATGTAAACGCCTCTACATCTCCATAAATATCATGACACACCAAATCTCACTCTATTGGATCATCAGACAACAACAACCTAAGATTTGTATCATGGTCTATAACAGATATAGTAGATAACTCCTCCTATATAGTAGGAAATTTCAGTGACTTGTATACATCAAAAACCTCTAATTTATTATGTGCACTCATCGACATATTACCTGCCATCACATCAATAAGTGACTACCCTGTTACTAGGAATGGTTGCCCCAAAAATAAATGGAACAATCGGATCAACTTAAAAATCAAGAATCACAAAGTCTACTAGAAATATCAATGATCCCACATGAACTAAGACATCTTCAATAATTCCATATGGCCTAACAAGGGACTTGTCAGCCAACTGCAAAACAATGGTCATGGGTTTGGGACTCCCAAGACCCATCTTTCTGAATCAGGATGTAGGTATGAGATTGATGCTTGCTCTCAAGTCACATAATCCATGGGAACTTATGGTCTGCCCAATAGTGATATGCAAAGTAAAACTACTTGGATCCTTCAGCTTTGTGGGCAATTTTTTTTGTATCTTGGATGTTTACTCCTTAGTAAGTACAACTGTATCATACTCTATCAATCGGTTTGTGTTTTCCACTATGTCTTTCAGGTATTTTGTATATTTTGGAACACTCTGTAGAATATCAACTAGAGGAAGATTTACATGAACCTGTGTTAGAAGATCCAAAAATTTCATGTAACTAGCCTCCTCTTGGTGCTTTCTTTGCCTTTAAGGAAATGGTAAAGGTATAGTATTTGTCTCGACTTAAATTTCATCACCCGTAGCTTTTTCTTTACCCCTTTCTCCTTATTGTCTTTAGGATCATCATTAGTGGTAATGGGACTAACCTTTCCAAGTATCGCCTCCTTTAACTGCAACCCACTCCTTGTTGTAACTATATTTACCTGCTTTGGATTTGCCTTTATATCGCTAGGTAAGCCTCCATGAGGTCTTGAGTTTTGTGCTCCCATAATCTGACCTAATTGCAACTCCAGATTTCTAGTAATCAACTATTGACTCCTCTAATCTACTACAAATTATGCTTGATTAGCTAGAAGCTGCTTCATTATCTCCTCTATATTACTTGTTTGAGTAGTAACTTTATTATTCTAAACTTGTTGTTGATTCCGTTGCACTAGCCACTATACTGATAATTATTTTATGCCTGATTTCCACCTAATGAGGAATTAGGATAATTCCTCTAGTTGGGATTACATATATTACCGAAGTTCTGTTGTCTTGGATGATTTGCATTCCCCATATAATTAACAAAATCTGGATTAACCGCACAAGCATCCTCATTACTTCCACAAACCTCACACCAAGATTTTACCTATTGGACTGCATTAGCTATAGTTGTTGCTTAAGAAACCCCCAACTTCATGTTGTTCAACTGAGTAAGCATCAAATTTTGCATTGCTACAAGCTGAGTTGATAGAGCAGTGAACTGATCTACCTCTAACACACCTACAACCTTCTTATGAGAACTCCTCGAGTTAGCATTCCATTCAGGGTTCCCTTGTGAAATTCGATTCAGCAGTGTGTACAATTCATCATAAGTCTTCTTAAGATCTTGCTCACCTACTACTGAATCCAAGAGAATCTTGGTATTTGGCTCTATTCCCTTAATGAAAGTATGAACAAGAACATCATTAGAATGATGATGACAAGGGCAATATTAGAGCATACTTTTAAATCTCCCTAAAGCTTGGTAGATATTCTCTCTTTCTTTCTATGTGAAATTTGGAATCTCACTTCTTAACTATGTAGCCTTCCCTGATGGAAAGAATCAAATATGGAAATTTTGAGCTATATCTTCCCAAGAAGTAATTGAGAGTGGTGGTTCAGCATGTAACTGCCTCTTCACTTCCCCAATTAAATAAAAGGAACAGAGAGTCAGTCGGACATAATTAGTATTCACCCCTGCAGGAATGTAAGTATCACTTATTTCTAAGAAGGTCTATATGTGTTGCTGCGGGTCTTCATGTGAAAATACAACAATTTCCCAGCCCAATTTAGTCCCCATATTCTGCTTTAATTCAAATTGACCATCTAGATCAGGCTTGCGAATACGGTTAGTCGCATGGTTCATTAGTAGGATTGCTACCTCACAAACTGGTCTAGCAGTTGATTGAGCAGGAACAGCTAGGATGAAAAGAGCTGGGACATGTCCATCTTTTGGATCAATAGGATCATTTCTTTGTTTAGCCATTTGAACCTATTGAATTGGATAACGAGCTCTTCGCCACTATTAAAATACCAGTTCTAGTTTTCAAAAAGGCTCTACTAACTCTCTATCTCTCGCTACTCCTGTATTCAGCTAAACCTGCAAAAAACGGTCGCTAAGATCAAGTTGTTAACACTTAAACTTTCTTTCAAAAACCAAAAATTTAGCAAATTACTAATTATACTAATCCTCGGTAATGGTGCTAAAAACTTATTTTGTTCAAATGCATATGCAAGTGTGCATGATTGTACAAGTCATATAGTAACTTAGATAGTCAGATATCATTCCCACGAGGACTAAGCAACTATAAAATTAACCAACTTTTGTTTTAGACAAAGAGGTATTTAATGCTGTAAAGTATTAAGATGATTTTAAAATTGTGAACAAAAATGTAAATAAATAAAAAATAGCAATTTATGACAATAGCAAAGAAAGCAATGATTTTAAACAATAATGATGAGAATTCCAGGGTTGATGCACATCTAACTATCATACAATTCTGTCTTCTTTTCACATTCTAGTTTGTTATTGGGTTATTGATTCACAAAGTTTATGGTACGATCTTGGTCTCTTGACCTCAAATCCTATATCTATATGAATATTGCAACTACAGCTACCAACAGAGATGTAACAATTCATCTAGATACATACAACTATCTTCTTGCAATTGAACCAAACAAGGCTCCTAGGTATATCCCTATCCTAGATGCTAATTCAAACCCATTATTTTATAAAGGGGTAAGAACCTTGCTCCTTAGTTTCTTCTTTCTATCCCGTGATACTTCTCTAGAATTCACATAGAAATATAGATTATTCTAATGGTGGCCACTCATCATAACATTAAGCTCAATAAAATAACAATAACCCATACAAAAATCCAATAAGAAATTACAATAAAGAAGATCAAAGAGCAATTATTTTATTGACATAAACCCCAGACCAAGGGAGTTTAGCCACTCATGTTTGAATTCAAAATCAAAAATAAGTAATTAATCATTCCCAAAATTAATTTTGGAGAGAAAAAGTTCAAAAAAAATTCTAAGAACCCTAAGAGAGAGATTTTTGTATTTTTTGCCGCTGCTATGCTTTTCCAAAAGTGTTTGAAATTGTGTTCACGTGTTCCTTTTAGAATGGGAAAAAAATTACACTGCATAGGAATAATTGATTTGCTGCACTTTTTATCGCGTCAATGATGCAAATGCATCATGTTGCTATCACATCGAGACACTGAAATTCCACTTCTAAAATTTGGCTAAGACACAGTCCTTTTATTCTACTCTTGCTCCAGCTCTTCTCTGATTCTTTTCTTGACACACTAAAAATGCCTTTCCTAATCAAGATAACCAATTCCATAGAATTAATCATCACTTGCTTCATATCATGCCCCCAATTTAGTCCAAATTTGTTAGAAATTCACCTTGTATCACTAATCGCGTTGGTTAGATACGGAACATAATTATTGCTCAAATGTGATATGAATAGAAACTTTTAGATCTTGAACCAAGTCTAAATATAGGTGAATATCGGTAATTGGGCATATAAATACACCTAAGATCAAGCAGCTAATTCTCTTAGCTAGGGTTATAGGAACCCTGACAAAATAACAAATCGGGGAAGTGTGAAGTTTATATAAATTATTATTTACACTTGCATTGTGATATTTATCAATTTAATTACTTTTATAGAGATGTCCAATAATCAAAACCTATTTGTATTTGAGATAGTCTTCACAAGAGAGATTGAGATTGGGAAAAAAGACTGATAGTTAATCGACGAGCAGAACTTGACCGAGGTAGAAGAGATAAAGCTCTAGTACCCCCAATTTTTCAATTCTTTCCAGCATATGAAGATCTAGATTAAGAATTTAGGCATGTGGAGCATATTGAGACAAGAGCTATAATTCCTCCTTCATTACCCAGGGGGTAAAGTTCGACATTACTAGTGGTATGATCCAGTTGTTGAATCTGAAAGGTGATTTTGCTGGCTTGCGGACTGATAATGCTAACATGCACCTCATTAATTATTTTTGAATTTTCACTTCATACACTATACCTAGGGTGGATCAGGAAGCTCTGAGACTCAGGTTATTTCTATTTGATGTAACTAGTGAAGCAACATTATGGTTAGAGAAACTATCTCGTGGTTCCATTACTATTTGGAATGAGTTAAGAAATTACTTTTTATATGATTTTTCCCTCTATCCAGAATGCTAAAGTTGAAGTATTAGATCTATAATTTCAGGCGGTCACATTCTGAATCGCTATATGAGTCATGGTTTTGGTTTAAGAAGAAGTTGATGATGGTGCCTAATCATAGAATTTTAGGGTGAAATTTGTTAGAGATTTTCTACGATGATCTGAGTACCAGTTCCATAGCTATGGTGAATGCTATTATTGGTGGAGCATTTATGAACCTGAATTGGTAGGTATCATCAAAAATCTTAGACTGGATCACTCTTACCAATCGAGGGTAGCATACTTAGAAGGAAGAGATAGGTGCCTATACTTATGCTATTAGTGCTTCCAATGAGCCTTGAGTGGTATATGATTCAGTGTCTCAAGAGGCCGCACATCTGTAGACAGAGAATGGGTCACTAATTAAATAATTTGCCACAGAGAGTTTTAAGAAGGTGAATGTCGTGGGCATATAAGAAAAGCTTAAAGGTCATATGATTTTGAGATGGATGATGAGGAAAAATACCTAGATAGAGAATTAGTGGGTTTCCAAGACAAGGCCCAATCATCCTATTAAGATAATTAGATCATGAGGCAAGGGAATTAAGGTCAGAACTATTATGGTGATAGATATAGGGATCAAAGTAGAAAGAGATAGTGACTGGAGATATAAGGATGATTATAAGGAGAAGTGTAATAACCCTTAAGGTAACTTTCTATATTTTTGTAAAAAAATTTCCATTAGAGCTTTTCTATAGATGCCCAAAGTCATTTATGACTTGCTGGAACTAACAGTGCGGTTTCTAGGCAGTTCGTCTATTTTTAAAGCCAATTCCCTATTTTAAGGTCTTCATTGATTCCAAATGGCCACCAAAAGAAAACTTTAATAAAACAATCTCGTATGGAAATTATGAATGTTCTAGAAACTCTATAATAACAATTTTAGTCTAGGTAGACCTTTGGTTTGGGTTCCGAGGCACCCGGGCTCATTCAACCTATTAGTTGAAAAGTTAAGAAAATGAATTATGGGTGTGGGATCCATATTTGGTTGAAACAAACTCGGATGGAAATTATGAGTGCGCCAACATATCTGAAATGTCAAATTTTATGTAGTTACATAGTTCATTTGCATTTATGAGATTCTGAATGAATCTCGAGCACCCAGTCGAGTCCTTGCCCATTGTGGACTTGGAAAATCTATTGCACCAGGTTTCTGCTACACTATGATAGCGGCACTTTGGACCATTATTGCAACTCGCTTTATAGAGTATATACCACAATCATGAAAAGGTGTCACAATTGTGATTCATGTGGTAGAAAAAAGATGGTGTGATTGCGATAGCGACCCCCAAGTATGTGGACGTGGTATAAAAGGATCCATTTCTATGATTTTGGGCCATTTTTCATCACTCCCTTGAGAGCTAAGAACCTTAAATAGTGTTAGAGCATAAAATTGAAGCTTGTTGGTGATTGGAACGCTAGATAAATATTTATTTTCGTGATTATCTTCTAATTTAAGGTAAGAATTTACCCTTTTCTTTATAAAAGTTCTTAATTTATTACTTAAAAACCCTAGACAGTTTATGGCTCAACTTTAGACCAAATTTAGCTCTCGACTTTAGACCAAATTTAGCTTATTTTTCACTCATATATGAGGGTAATTATTCCTTTAACTTGATATTATGTTGGGTTGACTTTTGAAATGCAATTTTTGTAAGTGGAACCCGCGTGAGGTTTTGGTATGATTTTTGGACCCGATGCACAATGGTGAAATGGGTATCATTATTCTCGTATTGATGAGTAGAGTGTGTTTTTGGATAGCTTAAAATCTTGAGGAGGCTTCTTAGAAGTAAAAAGTAGTAGTTTAACAATTTGTTGAGCTCTCTTTGGTGTTGAGGTAGGATAGGTTTTTTCCTTGTTAGATTGAGCTATTTCATAGTATTCTTATGATATTGTGTTAGATTTGGGATAGGTTTTAGGTGTAGGATTGATGAAATGCAAGATTTGAGTTAGTTGGATCGTGTAGGCTAAATTAACATCATAGAGTTGAATTACTAAGCTTGAACAATCAATAAAGAGAAACCCGGAATAAAGGACTATGAACAATCATACTAAGATATTGAACTTCATTGGTTCGATTACTCATCTTAGTTGTTAATTTGTAGGGTTTATAGTATGATCATGATATCCCGGTCCTTTAATCTTTTACCTAACTGGACATTACAACTACATCATTGAGCGGGAATATAATAATCCATTTATATGCATTAATATGTCATTCTTCAAGTGAACCAAACAAGCCTTCTAGGTATATCCCTATCCTTGATACTAATTCAAATCCCTTATTTTATAAAAGAATAAAAACCTTGCTCTATTTTCCATTATGTTCTATCCTCTTATTCCTCCTCCCGAGCTCACAGACGATAATGGATGTATTCTAAGGGTAGCTAATTCTTAAAATAGTTATAACAAGGATATATAAACAACCAAATCAATTCAAATCAATAGTAATCATGTTATTGGCCATAACCCTAGAAAAGGGCTTTTATCCACTTATGAACATAACCGTAATCAAGATAAATGAATACCTGATAAAATCTATGAATAATCTAAAGTAAAGAAAGAAAAACCTAATTTGAAGTGTTTTCCATCCCCTCTCCAAGTTTTAAAGTCATCCAAGGTATTTAACATCAAGTTCAAGTGTTCTTTTTATAGGAGGACAAGTTGCCCATATTTGGAATAGGGCATCAACCCTCTCATTCCCATGTAAAAGGTTGTGCAACACGCTGCTTAATCCCATAAAATAGGGTGTGCTACACTCTTCTTATTCCTATGAAATGGGGTGTTCAATGTGCTTATTATTCATATAAAATGGGGTGTGTGACGTGATACTTATTCCCTTGAAATGGGGTGTGCGACGTGGCTCCATAGTGGTGACACACTGGAAAGTCATTTTGTAAGCCATCTTGACGTCTAAACTTGTCTTATACATTTGTCCTTCCATCCGAAGAAATATGGTGTTGTTTGTACTTGATTTCCAGCTTGTGAATCATCCATATATCATCATAATAAACTCACCAAGCATCCTATAGCATCAAACACCACGGATTAGAGGTCAAAACAACACAAATGAACTAGAAACTTAAGCTAAGAACTAGTTGCCCTTTCTGATCTTTAACTTATTGTTAGACTCTAGGATTGATACAATATAATCTTGAACATTATAAACACGTTGTTTCACACATAATTACAAAATAATTAATGTAGGGACTCATTACAGTCACCACAATCCATCGAGATCAACTAGTGAAACACCTAGCTCAAGCTCGTAACTATAGTTTTCTCATTTGAACTATAAGTGACCAAAATAAGTACAAACTTGTTTGAAAGACACCATAAACATTTCCATCAAATACTTAAACACTTGGATGCTCAATTATATACTTATTCACCCATTAAACACACAAGTAGTCCTAACAACAAGTCTAAATGAGCTAGAATAACAACTTTAAAGTGTATAAATTCACCTCAGGTCATCACCCTACACATAAAGCCTTGTTCGTTATAGAAAAACTCTTTACTCTAAGCATCATAAGCTAAGGTAACTCCACACTTCTACTACAAGCAAAACACTCAAGCTAGTACTACAGTGACTACATTAAATGCAAGTTCCTATACTAAGCATGTTACAAACATAATTAACAGTTCAAGATTACTATTCCAAAACATATTAGCCTCAAGAATTGACTCACCTAGTTAGAAAAGTCATACATATTGTTCAATCAAAGACATCATACAAATCACCCAACTATCATCAAACATGTTCCCTCATAATAAGAGAGTTACCCATAATCACTCACATAAATTCAATTTATTACAGATTGGGTACCAAAAACAAATTATGCTCACTCTCATAACAAATTTACAAGTTACACAAGAGGAACCATAGGCTTGCCCTTAGTGTAGTTCTCCACTAATATAAGAATGATGAAGCTTACAATTAACTAGATCTTTAAGGGTTGTACTGTAGGCTAAGGGATGGGTAGGAACAATTTTGATCAAGAATAATAACTATATTCCCTAAGAAATTTAACACATCACACTCTTCATTAAACTCACCTTTAATAAATAATTTCCAGCACTACCCTTATCTTTTGTTTTACCTCATCTCATTAAGCTTATTCACATACTCTATGGTGGGAGTATTATTTATTAATTCATGATTCAATTTTACTCTTCTTCACATCCTCTTTACGTTATGCACCCCTATGATAGCCACCCTCAACTTAAGCATTTGCTTTAGTTGAGGTGCACAATATCCAAGGAGGACCAGGGCCAAAACAAGTTCATTGTAAGACAACTGTGCTAAAAATGGGAATTTTATTAGCACAAATTTCTCTAACTCCCAACCATAACACATCAATTGTACATACCAGTAACTATTACTTAGGGGCTTCATTTCACCATTCTCCTACTTGAATATCAAACTTTATAACTCAATTAATTTTTTACACTAAAGAACTGAGGAGCTTTGGATCAAATTAAGATCTATCAAATAAGGGGATAAAGGATACATATAAGGCTACCAAAATAAATAAGATAAAGGCTCAATGGGGTTAACTAGGATGATGCACAAGGGTAGGTATGAGAGGGTATAAAATATGACTATCAAAGAGACACCTATATCATCTCCTAAATCCATACTCTTTATTTCACTTTGCATACACACCAGGAAAGTTCTAGACATAAAGTCCAACAAGGAATACAAAACAACCTCACACACATATGGCACATGCTCAACTCAAGTAGGACCATCATAGACTCTCAACCAAATATTCACATGAATTAAACATTAAGCCAACAAGTACAAGAGTCATAATCATGAGTCTAGGAGACTCAAAAGTAATAATTTACATAATAAACATGCTTTTACAACCAAAACACTTGCATCATGCAGTCGAATAAAGCACCAAATAGAGCATCTTTCTTATTCCTAACACAAAAAGTTTTAAAATAACTCCTACAACTGGGAATTTCTCCACCCTACACATAAATATCAACTTTGCCCCTAAAGTATACTTTAAAAGTAAAGATAGAAATACACCCCGAGGCCCTTAGGCCTAGATAGTACCATCTTAATACATCAACGGGGTCAAGGGACCTAACACTTAGTCTTTTCTATGCTCCTTAGCTTAGGTTTTCTGGTACTCAGACTTTTTATCAACCTGCAACTCAATAAAAACAATAAACTACTAAAGTAAAAACTAAAAATTCTAGAAATAAAACCTACCCTAACATGGGTTGCCTCCTAAATAGCGCCTGATTTAGTGTCGCGGCACCACCTAATCTTCTTAGCTATTTTCCTTTATCCCCTTTCTCCTACTTGTAGGCCATCATCTTATTCATCTCTTACATCATGAGTAAGAAATTTCAAGGTCAAAAACTCTTTCAATAATAGACTTTTCAGGATCATCAATCTACATTAGTTCAGGATGGGGTATTTGTGGCTTAGGAAACTCAATGAGGAATTCTAAAGAGGTCTTTTGTGGAAAAAACTCCACCACTCCATACTTATCCCCTTCAATTGATATAATCATTCACAAATCTTTTTAGTATGATAGTATGTTTAGTGGTTTGTGAACTTTGAAAACCATTTCTTCATAATCTAACCTCATTGTGAGTGTGCCCTATCTCACATCTGTTAATGCTCCTCCAGTTGCCAAGAATGGACATTCCAAGAGGAATGACACTCTTTTAATTTCATGAAAATCTAAAATAATAAAATCAGCAAGAATAGTAAAATTATCAACCTTGATGAGAACATCCTCTAAAATTTCTTCAGGATGGGGCTAGGGACCGGTCTACCAATTAGATTATCAAATAGCTTGGTCTCGCCTTCCCAAGACCAAAGTTTTGAACAAGGATAGGTACATCAATTTTATGCTTGCCCCCAAATCACTAACTTTGTAGACTACCTCATTGTTGCCAATTTGAATAGGGAGCGTGAAACTCCCAGGATCTTTAAGCTTTTTGGGCATTTTTTGCATCACCACAGAACTACACTTCTCATTGGGTGTTACTGTCTCAACATCCTATAGCTTAAATATATCAGTGACCATGTCCTTCAAGTACTTAGCATACTTGGGAATTCCTTACAAAATATCTAAAAAGATAGGTTAATGTAAAGTTCTATGAATGAGTTAAATAACTTCTTGAAGCATGCATACTCTTTTGCTTTTCTAAGCCTCTGTGGAAAAGGTGGTGGTGGTATCTCCATCACCTATTCAACAACTTTTTTTTTCGAGTACTCAGACATCCTCAAATTTTTAGAAACTTTGTTATCTATCTGTTGAGGGACCAACTCCATATCTACCTCCTTGGTTTTCTTTGGGGGTTCTTATTTGATCTCTTTATGACTTCTCAAAGTGATGGCCATTACATTTTTAGGAGATTCAGTGTAACTTGGAAAACCACCTTGATGCCTGGTATTTTACGCTCCTGCTATCTGACCTATCTGTATCTCTAAGTTATTTGTAATAATCTACTTGCTCTTCATAACTACTGCCAACTGTTCTTGAGCAGGCATAATTTTTTCCAATATCTCTTCTATATTGCTAGTTTGAGTCATGGTCTAATTCCCTTAAACATATTGCTACCGATAATGTTGTTGCCAGTTGTTCCATAATGGAATTTATGGTTGAGTTTTGCACTTTTAATTGTACGTGTTCCCATAATTTGACCTTTAAGCATTGACCACAAACATCACTGACTCAGTATTTGCATCATACATGGCTGCAGAATGACCACTATTGCCACAAACCTTACAACAAGTATTTGTCTAATGAATTGTATTTGTTGTTGCTGCAAGCTGTATAACCCCAATTTTATATTGCTTAGTTGAGTAATTAACTAATTTTGTAGTGCAACAATCTAAGCCTATAGAGCAGTAAATTGGTCTACCTCTAACACATTTGCAACCTTCTTTAAATCACTTCTTGAGTCAGCATTCCACTTAGGATTCCCTTGTGCAATTTGGTTCAATAAGGTATATAGCTCATCATACATTAATTCTAACATTTGACCACCTGCAGCTGAATCTAGAAAATTTTTTATGTTGTGATCAAGTGCCTCAACAAAAGTGTAAGTTAGTACCTCATTGGACTGCTGATGACGTTGATAGTCTGGAAAAAGAGATTTGAAGCTCTCCCACACATGACATAAGTTCTCATCTGGCCTCTGTTTGAAGCTTACCATTTCATTGTGCATTCTCATAGTCTTGACAGATGAAAAGAAGTAGATGAGGAATTTCAGGGCTATCATCCCAGGTTGTGATTGAACTTTCCAGCTCAGTGTTCAACTATTTCATTGCTTCCCCTAATAATGAAAAGGAAAAAAGTATTAATGTAACGTAGTCAATTGACACACCCATAGGGATGAATGTGTTCCTGATCTCTAAGAAGTTTTGCAGGAAGATTTGTGGATCTTTATGTGAAAGCCACATAAGCTATCCACTGCTGATTAAAAGCTGCACCATATTCTATTTCATCTCAAAGTTACCTCCAGCAGCTGATTTTTAAAAATGAGAGGCCCAATTCTTTGAAAGTATGATTTCCACTTCATAAATTGTCTTGCAGGCTGGTGGATCTTCAGCCATGAGGGTAGGATTGTCTTATTCATCTTGAATTTTCTAATGTAACAAAAAGAGTTTTTGAGTTATAAATTAAAATTAAAGTAAACAATGCAGAAAAGTAAGAGTTTGGACAATCAACAAAGAGAAAGCCAAAGTTAAAGCAGTGCGAACAATCATACTAATCTATTGACCTTGATTGGTTACAATACTCATCTTGGTTGTTGATTCGCAGGGTTTATAGTATGATCCTGGTCTCCCGATCCTCTAATATTCTACCTAACTGGACATTACAACTACATCATTGAGCGGGGATTTAATAATCCATTTATATACATTAAATATCATTCTGAAAGTGAACTAAACAAGGCTTCTAGGTATATCCCTATCCTAGATGATAATTCAAATCCCTTATTTTATAAAAGAATAAGAATTTTGCTCTATTTACCCCCATGTTCTATCCTCTTATTCACCCTCTCGAGCTCATAAGGACAACAATGGATTTATTCTAATGTTATATAATCCTTAAAATAGTTATAAAAAGGATATATAAACAACCAAATCAATTCAAATCAATAGTAATCATGTTCTTGGTCTTAATACCCGAAAAGGGCTTTTAGCCACTCATGGACATAACTGTAATAAAAAAATCAATAAATTATAAAATTGAAAAATAATATAAATTAGGAAATAAACAACCTATTTAAATGTTTTCCATCCCCTCTCAAAGTTTCAAAGTCTTCCAAGATGTTTAACATCAAGTTCAAGTCTTCTATTTATAGGATGACAAGTTGGCCGTATTAGGAATAGGGTCTGCATCGCGCCTCTCATTAACATGGAATAGGGTGAGACATGCACTGATTATTACCTTGAAACGGGGTGTGAGACACACTGCTTATTCACATGAAATTGGGTGTGCAACACGGCCCTATCGGTGTGGCACACTGGAAAGTCATTTTGCAAGCCATATTTATGTCTAAACTCGTCTTGTGCATTTTTCCTTCCATCCCAAGCCTTGTCATGTTTTTTCCTCTTTATTTAAAGATTTTGAATCATCCATATATCATAATTATCAACTCATCAAGAATTCTATAGCATCAAACACCACGGATTAGAGCTCAAAATAGCACAACATTAAGGACAACGAACTTGAAACTTAAGCTAAGAACTAGTTTTACCTTTTCTGATCTTTAACATCTTGTTCGACTCTAGGCTTGATAAAATTGAATATTGAACACTATATAAACGTTTTTCAACACATAATTACCCAATAATAACCTTAGGGACTCATTACAGTCATTAGAACCCATCGAGATCAACTAGTCAAACACCTAGCTTAAGCTAGTAATTCTAGTTATCTCATTTGAACTCTAAGTGACCAAAATAAGTACAAACTTGTTTGAAAGACACCATACACATTGTAATCAAATACTTAAATGCTTATATGCTCAATTATATCCTTATTCACTCATTAATCACACAAGTAGTCCTCATAACAAGGCTAGATAAGCTAGAATAACAACTCTAAGGTGCATAAATTCACGTTAGATTAAGGTTAAAGATAGTAATTTGGCTAATTTGGAAAATAAGGAAATAGTTATAATGTGGGATTTCATTAATGGACTTAAGTGTCACATAATGACTAGTTGATAAAAGAATGGTTAATTAATAAATAATGACTAGTGGTTATATGATGATATGATGACTAACCGATAATTAGATTAATGATAAGAAATTGATAGTTGATTAATGGTGATTAGTGTATGAATGATGATAAGGTTGATATATGATGATAAATGGTTAAAAAATGGTTAAGTAACAATGAAGGTTAGTTATAAAGTTGCTTGATTGCTTTATTTTATAGTTGAGTATGCTCTCCAGGTATATGAAAGTCAATGATGAGTTATTTACTTTTTTGCACCAATTAGAGTATGGGAGAAAATTTTTTATCTTATGATTGCTTGTGTGATGCTATGTTATGTTAAGTTATCATTTCGGTTTGTTTACTTATTATGTCCAGTGGCATTGGAGGTGATTTATGTTTGTTTCTATACCTAACTTTGTTATGATAACTTGTATTTTATCATACTTTTATAGTCAGTAGATGATGCCTATTGAGTACCTATTATTTAGGTACTTATACTACACTTCTATTCCTTTTTAGTGTAGATCCGAGTACTAGCTATCGTCATTGATCATTGATCATATTGTGTTGATATTTTCAGAGATATGATGAGCTCTTGGAGTTTAAGTCGCCTATTTTTCTATATCCTTTATATTTAGTCTTTTGTTTTTGATATAGATGTTATAGACTATTTGTAACACCCCTAATCTGACACTCAAAATGCTACACGGTGCTCATAACCCCAAAGGACCACAAGCTAACCCATGACTGATATCTGTAATTGAGAACTAAATAATATACTATAAATATGTAGAATATAAGTTGTAAGGCCATAAGGTTCAAAACAGAACTAGTACTGAGTATAAAACAATGTTTGTAGTGGGGTATAACAATACCCAAAACTAAAATAAACTGTCTGAAATATGTTGTAGTCTGAAAGCCTCTAAACTATCTGAAAACTGTGGAGTTGATGGGACATGTCCCCAACTAACTTCGAACTACAAAAATAGTAAAGTAATAAAATAATCATGCTATCCTCGAATGATGAGGACTCACTGTTAGTCCAGCTACTCAACGTCTGATCTACTAAGGATGCTCGGGAGCTCATGCTTCTAAACCTATGGTATAAAACACCATAGCGCAAATGCGTTAGTACAATTTAATGTACTAGTATGCAAGTGAGGTAGGATGAATACATGGGGTTCATATGCATGAATAATAATAACTGACCGAATAACATGAACGTGAGAATATATGCAAGAATACATAAACTATAACTGAGATCATACTGGCACTGGGTACTGAGTTTTGAATACAGAGTTGCTGACATCTAAGTTTATTGGTATGGATAATTGAGTCTACTAAATACAGAGGGATGGATGTTATATTACAGATAAAGGACAAACTATTTCAGATAGTTCAAATTATGAAAAACTAGTCTGATTGACAGTATCTGACAGTCCTAAAATCTGAATACTGGTAACATGATTTTTGCATAATTAATATACTATTACTGGGTGACTATATCTGACAGTCCTGGTTCTGATGGAATTAGCTGAGTTTTATACTGAGCTAAGTGACTGTATCTGACAATTATGAAACTGTAGTACTGAACTGAGTTGTATTACTAAGACTGGATCCAAAACTGAGACTGTGGGAAATAGTCATTTAACCGACATGCCTCTAATAAGATATTATAGCTAAGTTAGGTCCTAATCTGTAACCCCAATTGGAAGGGTGTCAATACCGTACCACTAGTAAGTACAAGTTGTGAGTGACCCTCATCTAGCAGTGTCCCCAAAAAAATGGTGGGACCCTCATTTAACAATGTTAATCTACCTCATCAACCCTCAACTGATAGTGTTGATGTATCAACCTATGCTGGGTACATAGTTCTGGAATGCAAGGATTGCTTCTAAGAATCACACCCTCATATGGCAGTGTGTGCTCCCTATCCTTGGGTTCACTTGGTGCTTAATCCTACTCCCATCTAAATAGACACTGAACATAATTAACTAAACTGAACTTGACTGAGTTCATTGAGTTCCGTTGACTGATGGACTACTACTAAGATCTGAAGACTGACTGAGAGTACTGAGATTACTGGACTGATATTGAATTTACTGGATTTTCCTGAGTCACATGACTGACTGAGTTCTACTGATCATGGCTTGTCTGTGAGTATTATGGAAAACTAACACTGGCTCTAGGCACACAGCTAAAGTGTCGGTATAATTACCCCCAAGACTCGATAGCATGAAACAAACAAGATTTGACACTTCTTGAACACATGAACAATATCAATAATTTATCATACAATAAGTTGGGGATTTCATAAAGCACATGATTATTATAATCTTGTACATGGTAGTATTGCATATACTCAATCTCATAATTTCATATTCTAACATCATGATCATTACAACAACCTTCTACAATGCACATCAATAGCATGGGAGTCATTTGAACATAAGGGTAAAAGATGTATTTATCATTTGGGTCACAATTAAGCTACAATGCATAATTTCTATTATCTTAGGCATTTTATCAAACACCTTACATGCACCACTTGGGGCATACGCAAAATCATCAAATTAACACATCATAACCAACTAAGTTCATAGTTTTCCACTTGCATGCTAACATAGTTTCATAAAAAAAATAAAGATTCCAACTTGGGAAATCGTACAACAACAACCACATGAACATAATCAACCCATAATATGAATATCAGAATTCATAGTTTAAAACTTGATTCTTGGGTTTCATGGATGAAAGGAATCCATGAATGAATACTATGCATACCTTAGTTCTTGATTATATGAATATTGACGAAGAGATTCTTGAATTTGAGTATTGAATTTAAATCCTTGAAAACCCTAACTTATTCTTTAGAGATACTTGAGTGAGACACTATATTTTGGTTGAATTGGGGATAAATCCCGTGTTTCAGACTTATATAAGGGTAGGAAATTAACCCTTTTTCCCTTAAAAAGGCAAATATTTAATAACTGAAACTGGGCATCGACGCTATTATCAATGGGGTGCGACGATGGCATTAACGCAATAGTTGATGTGTTGCTCCATCATCGCATTGAGTCTCAATACTTTGACCCTGACAACCTACAATAATTTTCAACCAACATGATTGGCGATGCGGCGCACCAAGATCGTATTAGTCCACTGTATTGTGCTTCAAAACGTGGTCTAAACGTGGTCTAAAAAATTTGAAACTTTTTTGAGACCACCTAAGAACCTCTCTGATCATGAATTAATAAAAATATGGACCATTAAAGGATGTTACGATGGCAAAATAAGATTTCCAACTTTCAAAGGCCAATAATAGGCTAAGTCTGGGAACTTAGTTAGAACCTTCTAAGTATGGGATCCCCTCTCCCCAAGCAAGCATAAATGGACTGAATTAAGCTTAGGATTTTGTGAGGTCTTACAATATCTCCCCCTTGGGAACATTCATCCTCGAATGAGACTGATTGAGAGAGAAGAAATGATAGAATGAAGTACATAGAGGACATGAATAATTAAAACATGATTACATGACTGACATGACTAATAAACTGAATTTATCATACTAAACATTCATATCTGATGCATAAGTACTGGTTCATGAATGCTTGATCGAGATTTCTGATAAGCTGAGCTTCTCATAATGAGAATGCATATCTGATGCATGATTATATGACTAAACTGACACATGAATCCATGAATGAATATGCAATGATACTTGATACCAAGCTTGTGATGGGAATTTGAACATGGAACTGAATACCAAGTTTGGAACTGAAACCTGAACATGAAACTGAATGAGTTTAAGAAAGACTATTACCTAAAAATGAAAAAAAATGCTGGTGAGTCTGAGATTCATTACTAAGTACGCATGAGTGGAAATATAAGAACGTAACTAAGTCTAGAACGTAACTCTTGAGCTGGATATCATGATCTAAACTGAACAACTTTAATATATGGCTTACGACTGAGGTCGGAGTTTTGAGGGCCAATTTATGAGTGTCCCTTATCCTAAACTGGACTCATTACAAGAAGAGAGAGTGACATGTTTTAAGTCAAGGATGTTCGGGGAATTATCGTATATCTCCCCTTTGGGACACTATGTCCCTTGAAGAATACTGAACTGACTTTGTTGAGATATTGAGAAAAACTGAGACGATACCTGAGGTAGGCACCTACGGATTGAATCGTGACTGAATACCTAGAATTTGAAACTAAGGCATGATATATAAACCAAGTTAAACACACCACTACCTAGTTAGTCCATCTTAGAATGATCACATTCATGAGACTCTGAATAGTGTAATTAGATGGAAAGATAGGGAAATCACACTATCTAAACTTGTCCGTCTGACTGCTAAACTAACTTACTAGATTTATGGACTAACTCATGCTGAAAACTTATACTTGACTGAAGCATTTATATGACATTGTTTCTATAGAGTTCTAGTAACGGTAGGGAGAAAGCAAGTCTTGGTCTGGCTGGAGCAGGACATTAGAATAGGAGATCGCTACATTTCTAGAATTCTTGTATTAGAAGACAAGGCCTATGAAACATCATCTAAGATAAAGTGACTAAGCCTTATGCACTGCTACTAAGACTACTGAAAAGATTCACGTAGGTGCTGAGCACGAATGCATAAATATACTAACTTATCTGATTAACTGAATGACTGATGTTTGTAGTCATAACTAAGACTATAACTAAGACTGAATGCTGGTTTTCTATATCTAAGGTTTAAACTGGTTCGGGAGTACTGAATTCTGATGGATAAGTAACTGATATCTGAAATCCATGGTCTTGTAGGACTACCTGAGTCCTTTACTGAATATAGATTACTGAAATGATGCGGTAACTAAGGCATAGGGATATAACATCAACACCATGGATTCACCGAGGGATCTTAATTAAGGGTATTCATGACATAAATCTAAGTTTGACTGATCACAAGGAGTGGAGCATGTGTCATGTGAGTTGGGCATACTGTACAGCATGACATGAGTGTATGAGTCATGAGCTCATGAACTAATCCTAAAGTTTTACTCATGGGACATGATTCGTAACACTGAGTGAACTGGACCTCCTTATCCTAGGAAATAGGAGCGTACATTAGTTTTTACTAACGTGAATGAATATGAGCAATGGTCATAGAGATGACATATAGGACATGAATAGATATCATGATAACAGATGGTTTTTGATATTCTGAGATGGTCTACAGATCACGCTTACTGCGGGAATAGACAAGAACATCATCTATGAATACTATGATGAACGCTCCCAAGTACTGGTTGAACACTCGGTTCATCAAGTCCATGAAGGCTGCGGGTGCATGGGTAATACCAAAGGACATGACTAAGAATTCAAAGTGGTCATACCAAGTTATGACAGCCTTCTTCAAAATGTCACATTCTCTTAGTCTAAGCTACTAATAGCCTGATCTGAGGTCTATCTTATAGAAATAGCTAGCACACTATAGTTAATATGAAGTTTCCTTTATATGAAGTTCCCATATATCACATTCAATCCAAAAGTTGCTTTTCTTTTATATGAAGTTTCCTTTGTTATCCACAGATCGCCAAAGTGTCGTAATCTTCCTCATTAGTACCTGAAAAGCATTCTAATCACATAGGTCAGCTCACTTAACTAAAAATAGACAAAGTTCAAGAATTATGTATTTTATCCTCAAAACTTATCTTAAACATGGGTAAGTTATGGTGCTTAGACGTATAAATACGCCCAACATCACATTCTGTGAATAACATCAAAATCAGTCATCTCTAATTCGACTAAGTTTGCTAAAGTGACTTTCTAGGATACCATAACCCGATAGTTCTTATACACTCATCGGGCTATGATAGTTTTACCCAGTGGGGTAGAGACTGTGAAGGGTTCTACTTGAATTTTGGGACTGACTCCAAAATCAAATTCTATATAAGAAGCAACAAAAGACAAAGAGGCTCCTGGATCTAGAAAAGCATAAACATGTAAGTGAAAGATTGGTAGCGTACCAGTGACCACATTAGGAGAATTTTCTTAATCCTGTCGAGACTGAAGGGCATATAGTCTATTTGACCATTGCCCACTAATGACACTGGAGGTGGCACCCTGTTGATTCAGGTGATCGGACTGAGTTGAGGAAGGTTATACTAGCTTCGTGGACCAACCTTAGGATAGTATCGGACTTTGTGAACTGACTCACCACATCCGTAACACACATCACTCCCGGCTCTACATATACCCTTATGATATTTGCCATAAGTCTAACAAAGGGGATGGGTTCAGGCATTACTAACACCGCCCTGAGGTTTAGGACCTGGCACTATATCTCTGAATTTAGGGACCGGAGCACTGGCTGAGGGATGAAGTGGAATCAAAGACTTTGGGAAGAACTGATAACAGTTACCACCCTCTGACTTAGGTAGAGCAAAATTGAGATTACCTATTCTTGCTCACTTATTTTCTCTCTTTCTTTCTTTTTTTCTTTCTATGCTTTCCCACCTCAATCTGCTGGGCATGAATCATATGCCTGGGTGGAAAAACAACATGTTGATTGCTCTAATCTAATACTGAATAATATAAAGTAAAAGAGTTGATTCTGAATTAGCCAAGAAAGATATGCTCGTCTAAGGAATCTTCCTAAATAGGTAGAGGTACCGACTGATTCTTAGTTTTCCTTTCATTAGTTCTTTTGGTAGACATGTTCTGTAATAAAATAGAGAGTGGATTAGAATGGGATTTAAATTTGAGCTCATGCTCACTGGAACGACATGAATAATAAAAGAGGTAAAACTGTTCCTAAAATATCTCATAGCCTCCTATCCATAAGTGTAGTGCACAACACAAGAGGTGAAACTGTTCCTAAAACATCTCATAGCCTCATATCCATAAGTGTGGTGCACAACACACCCATGCACAAGACTCTACTAGATGCAGCTTTACTGACTTCCTAGGACATTGTTGAACCTTAGGCTCTGATACCAGGTTTGTAATGTACCAAATCTGACAGCCGAAATGCTACACAGTGCTCATGACTCCAAAGGACCACAAGCTAACCCATGACTAATTTCTATGACTGGATCCTAAATAATATACTGTAAATATGTGGAATATAAGTTGTAAGGCCATAAGGTTCAAAACTGAACTAGTACTAAGTACAAAAAAATATCTGTAGTGGGGTATAACAATACCTAAAACTGAAATAAACTATCTGAAACATGCTGTAGTCTGAAACCCTATAAACTGTCTGAAAATTGAAGAGTTGATAGGACATGTACCCAACTAACTTTGAACTACTGAAATAATAAATTAATAAAATAATTATGCTATCCTTGAATAATGAGGACTCACAGTTAGTCCGGCTGTTGAACATCTGATCTACTAAGGATGCTCGGGAGCTTGTCCTTCTAAACCTATGGTATAAAACACCATAGCGCAAATACGTCAGTACGATTAAATGTACTGGTATGTAAGTGATGTAGGCTGAATTCAAGGGTTTAATTTGCATGAACAATACTAACTGACCAAATAACATGAATGAGAGAATACATTCAAGAATACGTAAACTATAACTGAGATTATATTGTCACTGGATACTGAGTTTTGAGTACTGAGTTGCTGACATCTAAGTTTACTGGTATAGATAATTGAGTCTACTAAATACAGAGGGACTGATGTTATATTACAGATAAAGGAATAACTATTTCTGATAATTTTTTTTTGAAGAACTGGTCTGATTGTCTCTATATGATAGTCCTAAAATTTGAATACTGGTAACATGATTTTCGTATAATTAATATACTATTATTGGGTAACTATATTTGACAGTCCTGGTTCTGATGGAACAAGATGAGTTCCATATTGAGCTAAGCGACTGTATCTGATAGTTCGAAAACTCTAGAACTAAACTAAGTTTTATTACTGAGACTGGATTCAAAACTGAGACTATCGAAAGTAGTCATTTAACTGATATACCATTAATAAGCTATTATAGCTGAGTTATGGTCCAATCTCTAACTCCAATTGGAAGGGTGTCAATATCGTGCCACTAGTAAGGATAAGTTATGAGTGACCCTCATCTGGCAGTATCCCCAAAAGAGAATGGTGGGACCCTCATCTAACAGTGTTAATTCACCTCATCAATGATGTATTAACCTATGTTGGCTACATAGTTTTGGAATGCAAGGATTGCTTCTAAGAATCACACCTTTATCTGGCAGTGTATGTTCCCCATCCTTAGGTTCACTCAGTACTGAATCCCACTTCCATAAAAATAGACACTGAAAATGATTAACTGAACTAAAATAGGCTGAGTTCATTGAGTTCTATTGACTGATGAAATACTATTGAGATCTGATGACTGACTGGGAGTACTGAGATTACTGGACTGATACTGAATTTACTAAATTTTCCTGAGTCACATGACTGACTAAGTTCTACTGATCATGGCTTGACTATGCATATGTGGGAAACTGACACTGGCTCTAGGTACATGGCTAAATTGTTGATTACAAGTACCCCCAGGATTCGATAGCATGAAACTTACAAGACTTGACACTTCTTCAACATATGACTAATATTAATAATTCATCATACAATAAGTTGGGGATTTCATGAAGCACATGGTTATCATAATCTTGTACATGATAGTATTGTATATACTCAATGTCATAATTTCATACTCTAACATCTTGAGCATTCCAACAACTATTTACAATGCACATCAATAGTATGGGAGTCATTTGAACATAAGGGTGAAACATGTATTTATCGTTTAGGTCACAATTAAGCTATTATGCATAATTTCTATTCTCTTAGGAATTTTATCAAACTCCTTACATGCACCACTTAGGGCATAGGCAAAATCATCAAATTAACACACCATAACTAACTAAGTTCATAGTTTTCAACTAACATGCTAACATAGTTTTATAGAACAAATAAAGATTCTAATTTGGGAAATCGTGCAACAACAACCACATGAACATAATCAACCCATAACTTGAATATCAGAATTCATAGTTTAAAACTTGATTCTTGGGCTTCGTGGACAAAATAAATCCATGAATGAACACTATGCATACCTTAGTTCTTGATTATACGAAGATTGATGGAGTGATTCTTGAATTTGAGTATTGAATTTAAATCCTTAATTGAAAACTCTAACTTGTTCTTAAGAGAAACTTGAGAGAGACACTATATTTTAGTTGAATTGGGGCAAAATCATGTGCTTTAAACTTATATAGGGATGTGAAATTGGCCCTTTTGTCCTTAAAAACATGGATATTTAATGAATGAAACTAGGCATCGGTGCTATTATCGAAGCGATGCGTCGATGGCATCGATGCGATAATCAACTCATCGTGCCATCATAGCATTGAGTATCAATACTTTGACCCTGGCAAACTGCAATAATTATCAACCAATGCAATTGGCGACGCGGCGCGCCAAGATCGCCTTGGTTCACTATTTTGGGCTTCAAAACGTGGTCTAAAAAATCTGAAACTTACTTGGGACCACCTATGGACCTCTCTAATCATGAATTAATAAAAATACGGATCATTAAAGGACATTAAGGTGGAGAAATAAGATTGCCAACTTTTGAAAGCCCATAATAGGCTAAGTTTGGGAACTTAGTTAGAACCTTCTAGGTATGGGAACCCCCCCCCCCCTTAACAAGCATAAATAGAATGAATTAAGCTTAGGATTTTGCGGGGTCTTTCATTATTCTAGACATTTGTGTTGTATTATTGCTATTAGATGCACTTATATTGGCTCTATCAGGTCATGGGATGGTATTTTGTATTGACTTTTTATTTTTCTAGAACATATGACTTATTTATTTATTATGTTCTATAATTTCACCTATGCTAGGTATTTACTACAAAATTAACCCATTGCGTTAGCTTCAAGTTATGGTTTGGCTTACCTACTAGTGGTATTTAGTAGGTGCCATCATAACTCATAAATGGGGTAGTGACAAACTTGTATCAGTGCCTAGGTTTCACCGATAATGTTGGTTCAATTACAAGTGTCTAGTAAATTCATGTAGATCGAAAAGATGACATATATTTTCTATCTTTGGGAGGCTATGGGATATTCTTTGAGTTCTTTGCTTCTTTCACTCATATCATGCCAAGAGTCTAAGTTGGTTTGTAAAAGTATTCCCTTGACTTTATCTTTCATAGATGGCCAGGACACGTACTATCACTGCAAGAGATGAGGGTCTCGAGATCGAGCCTAAGAATCTTATTCCTATTTATAGATGACCCAGAGGTCGTGGACAGCCACGAGATGTTTCCCCAGCTAGGGGCCAAGATAGGACACCTTCATAGGTCCTATTTTTTATCTTGAGATAAAGATTATTTTACCTTAGATAGTAGTGGGTTAGGGACTAGACCAGGCTCTATCAGGGTTAATTTCTTCTTTAGTGCTCAGAGATGCATTGGTTTATATTTTAGGTAAAGTTAGTAGTGTGACGTCTAATGGTACATAGTTTACTGATCAACATGGTATCATTGTAGGGGATTAACCTGTATATGCAGATCCTAAGTTGAGGTTACTCCTGCTATAATGGTTGCTCATCCTACAATGTCTTTAGAGGAGAAAAAAATGATGGGTAGATTCTTTAGATTGACTCTTCCTAGGTTTTCTGGTGCTTTGACTGAAGATGCATATGATTTCATAATTTATTGTGAAGATAGTCTTCTTAATTGGGATTTGGTTATACTCATGGTATGGATTACACCATATTTCAATGGACTTGGCTACTCTACATTGGTGGAGAGGTTATGTGAATTCTAGATCAGTCGGATCTTCTTCTTTATCATGGACTCAGTTCTTTGAGATGTTCATAGAGAAGTACATGCCTCATAACTTTAGAGATTGTTTGAGGGATCAGTTCTCTAGATTGGAGCATGACTTTATGATAGTTGTAGAGTATAAGGCTCATTTTCATGAGTTTGCTCAATATGCTAAATCTATTTTGGACACAGAGTATAAGAGAGTTTACAACTTTGTTAGAGGGTTGAGACTTCCCATTCGTATGTCTACTTAGAGTTTGGTTATTATAGGTAGGTATTTTGTTGAGGTTTTATATCTTGCTCGGGTGATGAGTAGATGCATCATGAGGCTCAAAATCGTAATGATTAGAGTCCTAGATATTAGGGCAGTTTCAATGGGAGCCGTAGAAGTTCCTAATTCAAGGGTAGCAGTTCTCATGGTGGGTTTTCTCTGTATCCATCTTATCAGCCTCAGAGTCATCCCGTCCAACCACTTTAAGTAACTTTTAAGATTACTGATAGAGGCTAGTCTAGTGCCAGAGACCACTTTAATAAGGGTGGTAGTCAGTCTTTGAGGGGTTCATCTTCTGGTCATTCTCATGATGGTGGTTATTCTAGGTCAACTAGAGTTGTTGGATCTATTTTAGCATAAGGCTCATGTTATAATTTTGAAGCTCCTTGTCACTATTCATATAAGTGCCCTAGTCATGGGGTGATTATTGTTTTAGCTCAGGGTGATTTGTAATTAGAGAACTTCATCCCTCAACTAGAAGTGGTTCTCATGGTTGCAGGGGTAGTTTCTAGGGTACTCGAGAAGGTTCTCAAGCAAGTAGGTTAGGAGGTCGGTTAGTGCCCAGCCAGATGACGGGCATAGTTGTATACAGTACCTGTTAGGCCTGAGGCTCAGACTTCAGATATTGTTGTTATGAGTATGATTATGGTGTACCGCTAATTGACCTTTACTTTATTTGATTTGGGATCCACTTATTCTTATATATCTATTTATTATGCTCCACGGTTTGAGTTGTCATGTGATTTATTATCTGTGACATTGCAAGTATCTACTCCTGTGGGTGATTTTTTAGTAGTGGATTGAGTTTTCCAATTATGTGTTGTGAATGTTAGAGATATTGGAGCTTATGTTGATCTTATAATTTTAGATATGGTGGATTTTTATGTTATTTTGGGCATGGACTGGTTATCCCACTACCATGAGGTCATGGATTATTTTGGCAAGACTGTTACCTTAGCCATTCCCGGAGTACCCCCAGTCGTATAGCAGGGAGCGGTTAGCTGCGATCCAAATAGGATTAATTCCTATGTTCTTGCTAGGAGGCTTATATTAAGGGGTTACAAGTATTACCTCTTATATTTTGTATACTAGTGTGGAGAGTCTATCTCTTGACTCTATTCCTGTAGTTTGTAAGTTTCCTGATGTAAACCCTAGGAGTACCCCCCTGGACGTCACATGGTGCTCATGGCTACGAATAGCCCTAAGCTAACCCATGATATTTGTTTAACCTGAAACTCACATGAAGAGCGGACTAACTTATATAGAAACTGAAAGTAAGCGATAACATATCTTAATGAAAGATTTAACTTGGAAACTTTAAACAAAATTGTTGATCGTAAAACGTACAAAATATGGAAAGCCTCTACGACTGACTAGAGAGCCACTAGGAAAGACCCCAACTAACCCGAACATAAACAAAAATCAAATAAATAAAGTACTTACATCACTAGAGAGCTATAGGATATAGGTGATGATTCCCATTGTCAATCGTACCGCTGGAGATGAGCACCCGAATCTATATTATAAGACAATGTAGCACATAGACATATATTTGATCAGTACCTCTAGTATGTACTGAGTATGTGGGGGTGAATGTATAAGTAAAACAATAAATGAATATATAAGTAATCTTTCAAATAATGCATGCTAAGCGTAAATGACTCACCTTGATCTTGAATAAAATAAAGGGCTACAAGATCATAAAATGTGTATAATAATGCATGTGAGTGAACTTAGTGAGCCATAATACTTAGTTTCTAAAGTCTTTACTTTTAGTCTTTCTTATGAGATATTCTTCTATTCGATATAAACTATGAGACCTATCATGGAATCCAATGTCTTATCAACATTGGGGAGAGTTGTTTTACCCTTACCATCGGAATAGAACCTTATCTTAAGTGATCAATGAACTTTATCCATATTGGGAAAAAGCTTAACCTATGTTGGCTCATATTTTCACAGAATTTAGGATATGCTCATCCACAGTTCTTTCTTGATGATAAATACTACTCCTAGTATACTTATGTGCTCATACTTTAAGAAATCCACCTTAAACTAGCATAAGGGTTCATAGACTGAATACCTAGTTTTACTTCTCTTTACCTTAAATCATAATCAAGATGAACAGTTGTGAATTCCATGTCTTATCTTTAGACCAAAAGATCAATCTTTTCTTTAGATCAAATTATAGAACATATTAATGGAGCTTAAGAGCATAAATTTCCGGTAAACTCAATACTTGTACTTAGGATTTGGAATTCATGCTTTAGTTCATATAAATTCATAACAAAAAATCATGCTAAATGATCATATTAAAATCTTTTTGCAATGTATCAGTCAAGACAATGAAATTCAAATCACAATATGAATCTTATGAGTCAAAACATGGATATATGTAAACCTTGATTCACTTAATGTTTTCAATCCATGGTAGTATCGTACTTTAAGAATAGGTTATTTAAGTATGAACCCTAATTCAAAAAAAGGAATTTAAACCTTAAAATCATACTTTTTAAGCACAAGGATGAAAGAATAACGTTGTTCATAAACCCCACATACTTGGAATTTCTTGACTTGTGAAGAGAGCTTGAACTTTTGGACTTGAAAGGTGACTTGGTGAGTGAAACCCTAATATATATGTTACTGAGGATAGGAGGAGAGATTACATTGTCAATTTATTTAGGAATAAAAGAAAATAATGTCTCTTTGGGTGTTATAGGTCGTGGGCTGGAGTTATAAGAGGGAAAAAGACCAAAAATCCATTTAACTGAACTTCTCAGAAATTGGTCGTCAGTCTTCATAACTCAACCATACGACTTGTATGGTGAAGGTATGAATAGGTCTCCTGATTCTTAAGCTTAGTAGAATCCAAGAGAGTATATACTGGTCAACATACGAGTCTAAACCTATGACTAGTAACATCTCCATATGATTTGTAGCCCCCCACTCGTAACTTATACAAAATCTTGGGGATCCTATACTGCTGAACTTACAAATTTACATCGTATGACTCATATGATTCTTGGTAACTTCTAGGGTTAACTCATACCTTGAATAGAACTCAAATAATCCCACACTAACCTGGGTATTACTCATTACATATGAATTGTATGAAGTATGTACGACTCAATAGACTGAGTCTTATGATGCACAGAAGATTTCAAACATAGGATATTATAATATATCCCCCTTGGAAACATCATCCTAGAATGTTCTTCACCTAGAATTGGATTTTTTTAAAATAATTAACATCCCCACACTAAATTTACAATCAAGCTTAGTACCACCACAGGGACTTAATTTCTCACCATATTAGATATGATATAGGAGCACTTAAATAGACTTTAAGAGAAAGAACTGTTGGTAATAACACTTTACCTTAGGTAGGAACTGAATAGGAGAAAAATAGATGAGGATACTTGATCATCACGTCTGCTTCAGCTTCCCAAGTGGCCCCTTCAACCAATTGGTTTCTCCGGATAACTTTTATAGATGCTACTTCCTTATTCTGTAGCCTTCAAACCTGGCGATCAAGTATCTCCACCCAAATATCCTCATACGTCAAGTTATCCTTTACACCAATACTTTCTAGGAGAACTACTAAGGATGGATTTCCAATGCACTTCTTAAGCATCAAAACATCAAACACTGGATGAGACACAGCTAACTCAGATGGAAGATTTAATTCATAAGCAATCTCTCCTACATGCTTCACTATCTCATAAATTCTAACAAATTGAGGACTCAACTTTCCTTTCTTTCCAAACCTTATTATTCCCTTCATAGGTGACACCTTCTAGAACACGCAATCGTCCACTTCAAACTAAAGCTCTCTTCTTCTAACATTGGTATACAATTTCAGATGGCTCTGAGTATTTTTAGTTCTCTCATGAATCAACTGAACCTTATCCATAGCTTCAGCGATAGATTCTGGCCCAATAGAAGTTCCTTCACCAACCTCAAACCATCCTATAGGTGATCTGCACCTACGCCTATATAACACTTCAAATGGAGCCATTGAATGCTAGCGTGATAACTGTTGTTATAAGAAAACTCAGTCAAAGGTATATGTTCATCCTAACTTTCTTTAAAGTGTAAAACACACGCCTTCATCATGTCTTCTAATGTCTAAATTATACGTTCATTCACACCATCGATCTACGGATGTAAAAAAATACTAAGCTTAACCTTTGTACCAAGGCCCTTCTGAAAAGACTGCCAAAACTATGAAGTGAACCATGTGTATCTATTTGAAATGATGTACAAGGGTATTCCATGAAGTCTTACTAACTCACGGATATACAGTTTGGCATAATTCTCCACAGTATCTGAAGTCTTGACAGGTAGAAAATAAGTTGACTTAGTCATTTAATGTACTATGACCCAAGTAGAAATCCATATTTATTACTTCCCACTTCACAGTAGGGATACTAATCTCTTGAAATATACCAGCCGTTCTTTGGTGTTTAACCTTAACTTGCTGGCAATTGACACACTTGGGTACGATCTCCACAATGTCCCTCTTAATACTGTTCCATAAATAATTTCTCACAATTCGCGACACACCTTAGTATCACCCGAATGAATGGAATACCTAAAACTATGAGCCTCGACTAAAATCCTTTCCACCAATCCATCTATATTCAAAACACAAAGCCTACCTTGGTAATGAACTACACCTTCTTCCCCTTAGGAGAAAACCTCAACTTTCTATTGTTGGACTACTTCCAATTTTTGGTAAAGTATGTGATCATTTTTTTTCTCCTTCACTTCCACTATCAAAGAAAATTCTAATCAATTCTAAACTACTACTCATCCATCATCAGTGCCTAGCAACAGTACTCACAAATTGGCTACCTATGCATCTCTTTGGCTGATTCTCGCTTTTTTTTTCATATGATCCACACTACCCATGGTCAACCAACTCAGTGTGTCAACAACCACGTTGGCATTACCCGTATTATAGAGCACATTCATGTCATAATCTTTCAACAACTCTAACTACCTTCTCTTATGAAGATTCAGATCCCGCTGAGAAAATACATACTGAAGACTCTTATGGTCCGTAAATATATCAACATGCACACTATAAAGGTAGTGCCTCCAAATTTTCATGGCAAAAACCACAGTAGCTAACTCCAAATCATGAGTTGGGTAATTCTTTTCATGATCCTTAAATTGCATAGAGGCATAAGATATCACTCTCCTATTATCCAATAATACGCAACCTAACCCAACTCTAGAAGCATCATAAAACAATACAAATTTGTCTAACCCTTTTGGCAGAGCTAACACTAGTGCTAATGTCAATCTATCCTTGAACTCTTGGAAAATCTTCTCACACTTATCTGACAAGATAAATGTTTTTTTCTTTTGGGTCAACTTAGTCAATAGTTCAGCTATCAAGGAGAAACCTTCAACAAATCTTTTATAATATCGATCCAAATCCAAAAAGCTCCTGATATCGAAAAGAGTAATGGGTCTAGGCCAGTATTTCACTACATTAGTCTTCTGAAGATCCACATGAATACTAGCCCCTTAAATAGCATGCCCCAAGAAGGTAACAGATTTCAACCAAAACTCTTATTTACCAAACTTCACAAATAGTTGACGGTCCTTAAGGGTCTACAATACTATTCTTAAATAGTCTGTATACTCTTTGTCACTCTTGGCATACACCGGTATGTCATCTATAAGGACAATGAAAACATGTCCAGGTGCTATTTGAAGACCCTGTTCATCCAATCCATAAAGGCTGCAGGAGCATTTGTTAGTTCAAATGACATACCCGCAAACTCAAAATAGATGTACCTTATTCATAAAGCTATCTTTACAATGTGTTTCTCCCTAACTTTCAACTGGTGGTATCCCGACCTAAGGTCAATCTTGAAGAACCACCGGGAACCCTGAAGTTGATCGAAAAAAATTATTTTTATGAATGGGATACTTTTTATTAATGGTAACCTTTTTTAGCTTTCTATAATCCATACACATTTTGAGAGTGCCATCTTTCTTGTGCACGAAAAGGACTGAAGCACCCCCACAAAGAAACACTGGGTCTGATGATACATTTATCTTAAAGGTCCTTAAGATGCTCTTTTAACTCTTTAAGTTAGAGGGATAGAGATGGATTGAGTATTAGGAAAATGATCAATACCGAACTTTATTTATCTGTCTAGATGTACCCTTGGCAGATATTTAGGGAAAACCTCTAGAAACTCACTTACTACCTAGATTGATTGAACTGTCGAGACTTCAGACTTAATATGTTTGAATCAAAATAAATCATAGATACAACTTTTTGATATTAAATTATTGGCCTTAAGATAAAAGATTAAATGACCTCTGGGAGGCACAGTACTACCCTCCCACTCAAAAACTACTTCATTAGGAAACTAAAACTTCACCATGCAGGTGCAACAATCTATAGATGCATAGCATGAGTGGAGCCAATCCTGGCCTAGAATAACATTGAAATCTACCATCTCTAACTCTATTAGGTCTTCTAGTATGATCTGATGAAGGACGTCATAGGATACTTTCTATAGACTTTTCTAGCAACAACTGACTCACCCACTAGGAAGAAATTGAGAAGAGCTGGGAGAGATTTTTAGAACCTACCCCAAAACTTACAACAATTACATAAGAGAGATTTGATCCCGAGTCTAGAAATACATTTACATCAAGCTAAAAAATACAAAGCATAGTAGTTACGACATCTGGTGAAATCTCCTGCTCCTTATGGGATGGTAAAGCATAGAACTTATTTTGGCGCTTACTACCACTAGTACTGGATAACGTGCCCTATGGTATAATTGGGCTTCTTAGTGGAGCTGCTGGATTAGTAGCCTGAGTCTGAGGACAAATATCCCTACTTCCTTTCTTAGCATATGGACACTCCTTGATCTTAAGGCCTAACTTACCTGAACTATAGCAACCCATTTTTCCCATCAAACACTCACCAGGATGGGTCGTACCATACTTTACACATGTCGAATAGCTGGGCCTCCCGATCGTGCTGTTCTGAGGCCTAGAATTTAAAGTTTTTCCCCACTTCTCCTACTTGGTCCTAGGGGTAGAATCACTAGCTGAAGATGGCACTAGTATTCATGAATAACCCTAAAACTGTGAACAACTTCCCCCTTCAAACATTAGCTGACTATGCTCAAATTGTCCAATTCTAGCCCTCTTGTTTCTCTTCTCTCTTTCCTTTAAATTTTCTACCTTAATTTATTACACATGAGTAATCAACCAAACAATATCCATACCTCTAAGAAAAATGTCAGTCCTACAAAACTTGAATACCAGATCAGACACCCTAGTAACAAATTTACTTATACAAGCTCTAAAGTCGGATAATTAACTTAGGGACATATTTAGAAAACTAAGTAAACTTAAGGCAGTATTCATTCACTCTCATAAAGCCTTTCCTTAGGTTCATCAAATCCTCTAATTTAGCCTCTCATATCTCACGTAGAAAGAACCTATCTAGAAAACTATTCTAAAATACCTGCCAACTCATAGGAACTATATTCTTACCCCTACGTTCCTTCCACATAACAACCCAATCATAAGCAATATCCTTCAGACTATAGGATGACAACTCCACACTCTCCTCTTTACTCACATACATAATCTTAGTAATCTTTCTCACCTCATCAATAAAGGGTTAGGGATACTCATCCAACTTTGACCTATGGAACTTAAGTGGATTGATTCTCATAAAGTCCTAAATATGGGTTGTAGCTAGGTTATTGTTTTGCTAAAGTGGGATTATTGCCTATTGGTTTCCCAGAACATTGGTGTTTATAGCTTTGGTTAATACTTGAAAAGTATCCCAAAATTTAGCATGAGATACATTCTCATTCAAAGGGTCTACGTGCATAGATGGCCAATCATTATTTCTGCGTGCGTCAACTCAGTAAGGAGGCATATTCTACCATATAAAAGCACAAGTTAAGGAATATAGAGACAACTATAAGCACGATGGCTAAGGAAAGAGATTATGATTCCTAGCTCATTTTGTAGCCCCTTACTTATAAATGTAGCGTGCTACACATTCATGATCAAGACTCGATGCAATGCGGCTTATCTGACTCCCTAAAAATCCTTAAATCTTAGGCTCTGATAACAAATTTGTAACTCCTCGGGTGTACCCCCTAGATGTCACACAGGTCTCAAGGCTAGGAATAGCCCTAAGCTAACCCGTGATATCTGCCTAACCTAAAACTCACATGAAGAGTGGACTAACTTATACAGAAACTTAATTTAAGAGATATCATGCATTAATTAAAGTCTTTAACTTGGAAATTTTAAAAAAAATTGTTGATCATAAAATGTACACAGTTTGATGATCCTCTTTTATTGAATAAAGAGCCACTAGGATAGACCTTAGTTGACGCGAACATAAACAAAAATCAAATAACTAAAGTACTTGCATCACTGAATAGAAGTCTAATAAGCTGGGTTCTCGAACTATGAGGACTTACAAAAAATTGGGATGTAGGTGATGATACTCATAGTCAATCATGCTACTGGAGATGAGCACCTAAATTAACATTATAAGACAATATAGCACAGACGTATATGTAGGTCATTACCTCAGGACTGTACTGAGTATGTAGGAGTGAATTCATAAGTAATACAATAACTCAATATATAAGTAAACTTTCAAATAATGCATGGTAAGATTAAATAACTCACCTTGATCTTGATAAAGGAGTGCAACATCATAAAACGTGAATAATAATGCATGTGAATGGACTTATTAAGCCATAACACTTAATTCTAACATCATTACTTTTGGTCTTTCTCATGGGATATTCTTATAACCAACATAAACTATATGAGATATCATGGAGTCGAATGTCTTACCAACGTTGAAAGAGTTTTTCTTTCCTTGCCAATAGAATAGAACCTTATCTTACGTGATCACTTAACTTCATCCATATTGGAAAAATCATAACCTATGTTTGCTGTTAGGCCCTAGGAATTTACAATATACTCATCCACATTTCTTTCTCACTGCTAAATACTACTCCCAGAATACTTATATGCTCATACTTTAAGAAATCTACCTTAAACTAGCATAAAGGTTTATAGACAGTATAACCAGGTATGCTTGTCTTTATTTTAAATCATAATCAAGATGAACGGTTGTGGATTTCTTGTCTTATCTTTAGATCAAAAGATCAAGCTTTTCCTTAAATCAAATTATAGAACATAGTAATTGAGATTAAGAGCTTAAACTTCTTGTAAACTCAATACTTGTACTTAGGATTTAAAATTCATGCTTTAGTTCATAGAAATTCATAATAAAACATCATGCTAAATAATCATCTTAAAATTTTTCAAAAATGTCTTAATCAAGTAATCAAATTCAAATAATAATGTGAATCCAATGACTTAAAACATGGATATATGTAAACCTTGATGCACTTAATACATACTATCACATGGTAGTATCATACTTCAAGAATAAGGTTATTTGAGTATGAGACCTAATTCAAAATAAGTAATTTAAATCTTAAAATCATACTTTTTAGGCAAGAGGATGAAAGAATAACCTTGTTCATAAACCCAAATACCTTGAATTTCTTAACTTGTGAAGACAGCTTGAACTTTGGGCTTGAAAGGTGACTTGGTGAGTGAAACCCCAATCTTGATGTTCTTGAGTATGAGAGGAGATATGATATTTTTAATTAATTAAATAATAAAGGTAAATGATACCTATTTAAGGGTTATCGGTCATGGGTTGGAGTTATTAGAGGGAAAAAGACAAAAATGCCCTTTAACTGAACTTTCTAGAAATTAGTCATTGGTCTTCATGACTCAACCATATGACTTATACGTTAAAGGTACGACTAGGCCTCCTGACTCATAACCTTAGGAAAATCGAAGAGAGTATACACTGGTCAACATACAAGTATAAACTTATAAACAGTAACATCTCCATACGACATGTAGCCCCTCACTCATAACATGGATAAAATCTTAGGGAGCCTACACTGCTAAACTCATGACTTTACATTGTATGACTTGTATTACTCTTGACGACTTCTACGGTCAACTCATACCTTGAACAAAACTCAAATCACCCTACAGTGACATGGGTACAACCCACTATATACAACTTATATAAAGTATGTAGGACTTAATGGACTAAGTTGCATGATGCATAAAAGCTTTCAAACATGGGGTACTACACCTGATGTGTTCTCTACCGACATACCTAGTATGCCCTCTATAAGTGAGATTGAGTTTTGTATTGATCTCGAGCCTGGAACCTTATTATATGGCTTCTACCAAGCTTAAGAACCTAAATTCTCGACTTTAGGATCTTCTTTGTAAGGGTTTTATTAGACTGAGTAAGTCTCCTTGATCAGCTCCTATGTTGTTTATAAAGAAGTAAAATGGCTCCATGCGTATGTGTATTGATTATAGACAACTTAATAATGTGATGATAAAGAATCATTATCCTATTCCTTAAATTGATTATTTATTTTCTAATATTAATTGAGAGATCTGGTTACCATTAATTAGAGATTCAAGCTGAGGATATCCTAAAGATAGCCTTCATGACTCATCATGGATATTATGACTTCTTAGTAATGTCATTTGGGTTGACTAATGCCCTAGCCATATTTATGGATTTAATAAACTGAGTATTCTGGCTATATTTGGATTCTTTTGTCATTGTGTTCATCGATGACATCCTTATGTATTTAAGGAGTAGAGAGAAGCATGCATATTATTTGAGGGTTGTGCTTCATACTTTAAGATATCATGTTCTTTTTGCCAAGTTTTCTATATGTGATTTTTGGCAAGAGTCGGTGACATCCTTAGACATGTGGTGTCTAAGAATTGTATTATGGTAGACCCAGCATAGATTGAGTCAGTTCATATTCTCTCTCTTACTATTGAGGTAAGGGATTTACCATGTTTTGTTATGCTTCTAGGGTGAGTTTGGGTTTTAAATTGATGAAGCAAAGTTGTGTTATTGCTTATTCTTCTCGACAGCTTAAGGTGTATGAGCATAACTACCCCACTCATTATTTAGAGTTCGCAGCAGTAGTTTTCGTGCTTATAATTTAGAGGTATTATCTTTGTGGTGTGCATTATGAGATTTTCACCGATCATCACAGTCTTCAAGATTTTATAACCCAGAAGAATCTTAGTACTAGACAACATAAATGGATGGAGTTGCTTAAGGATTATGATATTTCCATCTTGTATTATTCGGGTAAGGCAAATATGGTAAAGGATGCCTTGAGCTACAAGGTAGTGAGTATGGGTAGCATGGCTTGTATTTTAGTTTCTCAAAGGTCATTAGGATGGGACATTTTATTCTTAGAGAACTTGATGGTTCTTCTTGTTATTTCATATCATAGGAGGATTTTGGCTAGTGTAAAAGTGAGGTCCTCGCTATTTGAGAAATCAAGATCATCAGTATAAGGATAGTAAAATTCACTTCCTTTATAACAAGGTGTTGAGTGGTAAGTCCTAGAGGAACACCATAGACTCTGAGGGTGTTTTGAGATTTGTTGGCTGCATTTATGTTTTGAGGATTGATGACTTGATTTAGTTAATTTTGAATGAGGCTCACAACTCTAGATATTCCATTTACCCTATCATAACAAAGATGTATAGAGGTTTGAGAGAACATTATTAATGGAGTGGTATGAAAAGAGAAGTGGAATATTTTGTAGTTTGTTGCTTATGTTATCAGTAGGTAAAGGCTGAGCATCAATGACCCAATGTATTAGCTCAGAGATTACCCATTCTTGAGTAGAAATGGGAATATATTACCATGGATTTTGTTAGTAGTTTACCTCACACTTTCCATGGTTTAGATGGTATTTAGGTCATTATGAATCATTTTTCAAAGTCAGCATATTTCATTCCTATTTAGATGTCCTGTTGTACTGAGAGATTACCTCATATCTATGTTCGAGAGATAGTCTATTTGCATGGTATGCCTATTTCTATTATTTTAGACCAAGGTTTCGTGTTTACTTCTCGGTTTTGGAGAGCTTTTCAGGGGGAGTTAGGTACTCAAGTACATCTTAGTATAAATTTTTATCCACAGACTGATGACCAATTTAAGCAAACTATTTAGGTACTTGAGGATATGCTCCAAGCCTGTGTTATGGATTTTCGAGGCCAGTAGGTGCAGCACTTATCCTTGGTAGATTTTGTGATAGTAAAAACTATCATTCGAGTATTATGATGGCACCATTTTAGGCTTTATATGGTAGGAGATGTCATTCTCTAGTTGGATAGTTTAAGGGTTCTGAGGTTAGATCCCATGATACTAATTTGCTTCAAGTGTCATTGGATAGAGTCAGGGTGATTTAGGATAGGTTGAGAGAGGCTCGGAGTAGGCAGTAGGCCTATGCACATCGTACGCATCGTGCCTTAAGATTTGAAGTTAGCGATCGTGTATTCCTTCATGTATCACCCATAAAGGTTATGATGAGATTCCGAAGGAAAGGTAAGATCAGTCCTAGTTACATTAGATGTTTTGAGATTCTTCAAGCAGTTGGTGAGGTATCCTATGTATTAGATTTTCCACCAGATTTTGCCATTGTCCATCTAATTTTCCATGTTTCTATGTTACAGAAATATATTCCTAATTTATCTTATGTGCTTAGATGGGAATCAGTCTAGTTGGATGAGCATTTGACCTTTGTGAAGGAGCTTATGCTTATTTTGCTAGTGATGTCAGGCGACTGCGTATAGGGAGATCCCTATAGTTAAGGTTCAGTGGAGGCCCCTCTAGTAGAGGAGGCCACTTGGGAGATAAGAGCGAGATATGAGCTGAGTATCCTCACTTGTTTGAGACTTTAGGTACATCCTAATCCTTAACTTTTGAGGATAAAATCTCATTTAGGTTATGGCTATTGTAATGACCCTTCAGTATATCTACCATATTTCCATATATATTTTTTCATTAGAGATTTTCTATAGCTAGCCTAAGTCATTTATTACTTGCAGGAACTAATAGTGTGATTAACGAGTTGTCGTTTGGCTTTTAGAGCCAATTCCCTATTTTAAAGTGTTCGCTGGTTTTAAATGCTGACCAGGAAAAATCTTTAGTAAAACAATCTCATATGAAAATTCTAGTTGTGCCATCAGCTCTAAAATATTGGTTTTAGGCTGACTAGTTAATAATTGAATTAATGAAAAGAAATAGATAGTCGATTAATGATGACTAGCGTATGAATAATGATAAGTTGCTATATGGAGATAAATGGTGAAATTATGCTTAAGAGACGATGAAGGTTAGTTATAATGTTGGTTGAATGCTTAATTTTATCCTTGAGTGTGCTCTCCAGGCATAGGGAGTCTACGATGAGTTATTTACTTTTCCATACTAATTGGCGGATGGGAGTCAATTTTGCAGTTTATGATTGCTTGTGTGATGCTATATCATGTTATGTTATTATTTTGATTTATTTACTTATTATGTACAGTGGCATTAGAGAAGCTTCAAGGTCATTTATGTACCTTGACTTGGTTATGATATCTTACATTTTAACATACTTATATAGTCAGTCGATGATTCCTACTGAGTACTCATTATTTTGGTACTCATACTGCACTTTTGTACCTTTTTGGTGCAAATTCGAGTACTATCCATCCTCGTTGATTGTCAGTTATGTTGTGTTGAAATTTTTTGTGATAAGCTAAGATCTTGGAGTTCGAGTTGCCCATTTACCTCTATCCTTTTTATTTAGTCTTTTATTTTTTAGATAAATAATATAGACTATTCTAGATAGTTGAGTTGTATTATTTTTATTAAACGCTCTTTTACTGGCTTTATTAGGTCATGGGATGTTATCTTGTATTGACTATTTTATCTATTAAAAAGACTTTGCTTAGTAGGTGCCATCACGACTCGTAAATCAGACTTTGGCTTTCTTACTGGTTGGATTTAGTAGGTGCCATCATGACTCGTAAATCAGGCTATGACAAAAAGAGTGGTGCATATGTTCCACTGAGGAACGATGACATTGAGTCAAGGATAGAGTCTACATTATCAAAGATGGTAAAGGGTCAGGAATGTCAAGAAAATTTCCTTAAGAAGATTAAGGCAGACATTTCAGGTTTGACCCAGAAAGTGGAATCACATGTAACTGTGATTAAGCAACTTGAGCAGCAATTTTGTCAAATGGTAGAGACCTTGAATCAACATCAACCGGTCACTATTCCATGTAATACTTTGTAGAATCCTAAAAATGATAGTCACTGTTTGGACATTACTACTCAGAATGGTAAGGCCACCATTAATCCTCCCATGCATGTAGTTGATGAAGCTAAAAATAATTTTGTTGATGTAGATGAGACACCTAAATAGAATCTAAAGAGTTAGTAACTAATGTGGAGTCATTACAAAAATTGACAGGTGTTCATAAAATTGTTGACAAGGATAAAGTAAAGGGGAAGGTAGTCGAGCCTATGTTGAATACCATTCTATGATCTCCCCCTCCTTTTCTTCAAAGATTGAAGGAGAAACAAGATAAAGGGAAGTATTACAAGTTCTTATTGATGTTGAAAGAGTTTTCTATTAATATTTCTCATGTAGAATCATTAGAGCAGATGCCTAGCTATGCTAAGTTCATTAAGGATTTGGTTACTAGAAAGCATACGGTGAGTTTTGAGCCAACTGATAATGTTTATATTTGCAGTGCCACCATTTCTCTGTCATTGGTTATGAAGAATGAGGATCCTAAAGTATTTAATATTTCATGTACCATATGGTCCTTTAACTTTTATCAGGCTTTACATAATTTAGGAGCTAGTATAAATCTGATGGCATTTGTAGTATACAAGTAGTTGGGGTTGGGGGCACCTAAACCTATATCCACGAGGTTATTGATGGCTGACCGAACTTTGAAGAAACTAGTTACTATTTTATGTGATTTTTCGATGAGGGTGACATCTTTCATATTCTCGGTCGATTTTGTGATCCTTTACTTTGAGGTGGACTTCAAGACTATATTATCTTGGGAATGCCTTTCCTAGCTATGGGTAGGGCCTTGGTTCACATGGGGTTAGTGTAGATGAAATTCAGACTCAATGATGAGAAAATCACTTTTAATGGGTGTCAATTTATGTAGAAGCCTAAGGATATGAGAGTAGTGTCTGTGACTTATACTATTAATAATGATGTAATGATTGTGAGCATTGAAGAGCGACTTAGGGTTGAGGCGTTAGCAGTGGTTATCATGAACTTTGACAGCTATGGCATTAATAAGTATGATGAGATGGTTAGTTTATTTTATGGTAGAGGTTCGTATAATTATGCTCCAAAGAAGTTGGATCTTGATCAAAAGAATAGAACCACTCCTCCAACTCGACTATCTATTGAAGAGCCATCAGTCTTTGAATTAAAGGCCTTCCTATATCACTTGTATCATGAAGTTCTAGGGTCCAAAAATACCTTGTAGATTATTATTGCTACTTATTTGTTGGATACCCAAGTTAAAGCACTGATCTTAGTGTTGTAGAAGTTCAAGAGGGCCTTAGGATAGACTATTGCACATTTTAGGGATTCCACCTGGTACATACACTCATAAGGTGTATCTTGAACTAGAGTGTATACCCAATATTAGGCACCAATGTAGGTTGAATCCTCCTATATAGGAGGTAGTGAAGAAATAAATCATCATGTGTTAGATGCTGGACTGGTTTACCCTATTGTGAATAACAAGTGGGTAAGCTCGGTTCAATGTGTACCCAAGAAGGGTGGGATCATTGTGTCCCAAAGGAAAGGAATGAATTTGTGCCCATGAGACCAGTTACTGGATAGACAGTATGTATGGATTATAAGAAGTTGAATACTTGGACTCAAAAGGACCATATCCCTATGCCATTCATGGATCAAATGCTTGTCAGACTAGTATACTGGGGTTGGTACTATTTTTTTTGGGTACTTGGGATACAATCAGATTTTTGATTACTTCTGAAGACTAGGAAAAGACTAATTTTACTTGCTCTTATGGGACTTTTGCATTTAAGCGGATGTCATTCGATCTATCCGATGCTCCCGCCACCTTTCAGATATTTATGTTGACCATATTTTTTGACATAGTGGAGGACACTATTAAGGTATTTATGGATGACTTTTTGGTCATTAGAGATGAATTTTATGATTGTTTGTCCTATTTGGCCAACATACTCCAAAGGCGTAAGGAGTGCAATCTGGTGCTAAATTAGGAGAAGTACCAGTTTATGGTAAAAAAAAAGTATTTCTCTCGGTCACCAAATCTCAAAGTTGTGTATTGAGGTGTATAGATCGAATATTGAGGTGATTGAAAAATTACCTCTTGTAGTCACAGTTAAAGGTATCCAAAGTTTTTTAAGTCATGCTGGCTTTTATAGGATGTTCATCAAGGACTTCTTAAAATTGACAATTCTCTATGCAAGCTTTTAGAGAAGATGTTGAAATATATATTTGATGATGCATGTCTCAAGGCCTTTGAGTGCCTTAAGGAGTGATTGATCTCGGCCCCTATTATTGTGTCCCATAATTAGTCTTTACCATTTGAAGTTATGTGTGATGCTAGCTGAATGAACTTGTTTGTTTTCCTAGGAGAAAGACGATTGAAAATCATTGACCCAATCTGTTATTCCATCAAGGCATTAAATCCCACACAAAAGAACCTATATAGTTAGCAAGTAGGAGTTTCTTGCGGTGGTTTTTGCCTTTGAGAAGTTTTGGTCCTATCTGATAGAAACCAAACTAATATTTCAAACATATCATGTAGCTTTGAGGTATCTAATGTTGAATAAGTATGTTAAATCGAGGTTGATACACCGGTTCCTCTTGCTTCAAAAATTTGATTTTGAGGTAAAAGATAAGAAGGGCACTGAGAACTAGGTTGCTGATCACTTATTTTACCTTGAGTAGAAGGCAATGAAAAAGTTAGGGGATGATCTTGACATGGATGATACATTTCCAAATGAGCGGGTCTTTGCAGCATTTCATGACTTAATCCCATAGTTCGCGGACCTTGCCACCTTTTTGGCAAAGGATTTATTTTGGAAGATTTGTCATTCTAGCAGAGAAAGCAGTTCATGCATGAAGTGATAATTTTTGTTGGGATAAGCCTTATCTCTCTTAGATTTGTGTGGATGATGTTATTCGTAGATGTATTCGTAAGGTAGAGATGGTGACCATCCTTGAGTCTTGTCATTCATCGCCAGTTGGGGGTAATCATGGTGGTACCCGCACAACCCACAAAATTCTATAATATGGGTATTATTGGCCAAATATCTACCAGGATTCTCATTACTATACTCACTCTTGTGACCAATGTTAATGAAAAGGCAATATCTCATGGAAACATTAACTCCCCATGACACCTATCTTAGGGTTGGAGTTGTTCGATGTATGGGGAATTGATTACATGGGTCTATTGATGATCACCTATGGGATAAAATACATTTTAGTGGTCGTACACTATGTTTTGAAGTGGTTGGAGGTGATTGGGCTTCCCAACAATGATGGTCAAAGTGTCATTGTGTTGTTAAAAAAATTATCTTGTCTTAGTTTGGCACTCCGCGTGCAATTATTAGTGATAGTGGGTCCCACTTGTTCAATCACCTTTTTAAAGCCTTGCTAAAAAAATATGGTGTGAAGCATTAGGTGGAAAAACCTCATCATCTATAAATAAGTAGGCAGGTTGAGGTCTCCAATAAAGAGATCAAGTCCATATTAGCGAAGACTGCGAATGTCAACAGGATTGATTGGTCAAGAAAGTTATAAAATGCTTTTTGGGCCTACAGGGAAGATTTTAAAACCCCCATAGATTCCTGTCCATATCAGCTTGTGTAAACATGCTGGTCGAACTTGAGCACGAGGCACTATGGGCATTAAGAAAGATTAATTTGGAGTGGCATGATGCAACTAAGTTGAGAATGAGCAAGAAGAATGAGTTGGATGAATTCCAATTTCATGGTTATGAAAGTTCTGCTCTGTACAATAAAAAGATGAAGTGTATCATGGCAAGAAGATTAAGAAGAGTCTATTTAAGCCTATTGATATTGTATTGTTATATAATTCAAAACTTTGCTTATTTCCAGGCAAGTTGAAGTCTTGGTGGCATGGACCATTCATCGTGCTTAAGGCATTTCCACATGGTACTATTGGGCTAAAACGTCATGGTGAAGCTCCATTCAAGGTGAATGGGTAGAATGTTGATAAGCCATAAATTAAGGATTTTCTACCACCTTTTAAGCCTAAATTACCATGCTTTTCCATTGATTTTGTGTTAATCTCTTTCTTAATGCTCATTTGTGTAGAAAAAATTTTAAATGTAAGATGAGCAATTCATTCAAGTCAAAAAAGGTTAAATGTTAAAGAAAAGAGCCAGATGCTAGAAATCAAGCCTAAAAATTGACCCTCAGTTACCGCAATCGTGGCTTGAGGGCCGCAATCGTGACCAGTCAACAAGTCAATTGAAGGGAGATCAGGATATGACTACCACAATCATGGGAGTCGCGAACGTAGCGAAAGGTGGTGATCACAGTAGACGTAAAAGTTTCAAGGGCATTTTTATAATATTTGGAAATATATGGAATTGAGGCTCTAATAAGGATTTTTAGGTCATTTTTCACCATCTTGATCCTATCTTTCGTCCTCCTCTTAGTTTCTATGGTTTTATCACTTGGAGCCAAATTTGAACTAATCCTGAGATAAGAAAACATTAGAGTGACTTCTAAGTGAAGAATTTGCAAATCTCATTGAGGTTTGTTTTATTGGAACTTAAAGTGTGGTTTTCATTCTCTTTATTTTTCGTGAATCAAATTAATGGAGACTTTGGTATATTTTTATTTATTGACTTTATGAGTTGCTAGTTCTTCCTCTTGGGGTTATGTTCGAATAAGGTGAAAATGTGGATGGGTTGAGATTATTGGGTTTAATTCTTAGTTAATGTTGTTGGGTTGTTTGATTATAAAATGGAATTTGTTGGTGAATGCCTCAATTTTCCTAAAACCCACATCATCCTTGAAAGAAGGATGTGCGTAGTCTAGATCCAACATCACCCTTGAAAGGAGAATATTGGTGACATGAGAACCTGTAAACAATAAGATAAATTATAGTTATTCCCTTTTATTGTCTTAGAAATAAGGATAAATTGTGGAATTTCTATATCTTGGGCATCATCCTAGAAATAGGGGTGCCAAATTAAGGCTTTGTGGTGATTAATTGACTACACCCATGAGATATCCAAAAGAATCCGTAGGTGATAGTTTGATACTTTGTTGAAATAATAGTATTGAAATTCCTAATCGAGACTAACCAAACATGCCTTAGCTTAGTTTTGAAGTTGATTTTCATGTATCCACATACTAGTTTTCTCAAGTAATGCATAGCCCCTAGATCTGTTACAAATTGATTATGCTCTAATTATTCTTAGTCTTGAATTAGTCCTACAGAAGCCCAAGAAATGTCTTACACTTTTTAAAACACTAAAAATGCCCCCCAAATATTTTTATAGTATATTTGAATTTAGCAAGTAACTTTAATTGCGAACTTTTTTAATCGCTACCCACACTATTCCTTATGTATTCAACCCCAACTCAAAGTTTGTAAATTATATTGATAAGGACAGCCTTGCACTTAAATTGACGTGTAAGTTGAGCACAATCAAAAATGTCGTCGTCGTCGGGGGACAATTTGGTGTATTAAGTTAGTTTAAAATTTTAGCATACTTTCTTTGATTCAAACGTAAATATTTGTTTGTGATTTTCTTATGTTAGGTAGATTTTTGTTTTTGTTTAATTGTCACTATGGCATCTTTGAATAAATATGAGTTTAGTGGTTGGAAATCTTATCTTGATGATCCGTGTCCAGATTGTGAAGGACCTCACTTTTGGATAAATTATAGTTATGCCTCTTAGAAAGAGATGTGTGCACCATCTCGATCCTATTAGGGGTATGATTGTTTTTTATGTGGTGATGTACAAGGAGTGATTGTCCAAATGCCCCCTCCCATTGTTATGCTAAAATAAATGCTAGGTCTTATTACGAGTTTGATAGGTATCATGATGTAAAAAAGGAAGAAAAACATGCCAGATACAATGGTGTTGAAGAAATGGTTCAAACTCTTTTAGAATGGGCAACTATATTAGAGGACATACATGACTTGCATCAATCCAATGAGGCATTCAAAAGGGAAATTAAAAAGATTGAAGAAATGGGTAAGGAGGCCGATCTTGCAAGTACCATGAATATGCCCATTCTTGAAAGTGAGCTTGAAATAGAAGAATCCTCGATGGTTTCACTACTAACAGAACTAAACATAGTAAAGGATGCCAAGATTGAGGAAATGGTACTAGAGTCGGGAGAAAAAGCCAAGAAAACCCTTTGTGAAGACTCTTGTTCATTTTGGATTGAGAATGTTGAGAAGGATGCGAATCCGACATTAGGAAGAAGATCTCACTCAAACTATTTTTAAACATTATGCATGGTAGATGTGATGAAAGTCGAACCACCAAAGCAAATGATTAATTTTTGAGAGGAGGAGGAAAATCCCTACATTTTGTAATTTTTCATTCCAAAAGGGCAAAATGAATACCTTCACTTGAAGGCCAATAAATTCAAAATATGATGTGTAACAAGTGATTTCTTGATGTTCTCATCGATACCCAACGAGCCTATTAGGAAGTTTGATGTGAAGTTGGGTAAAAGGTTTAAGTTTTCAAAGTGGCGAGATAGAAAATATTTCATTGTGTCCTCACCTTTTCCCAAATAACCTCAAAGATGTATTGATCTAAAGTTTGTTCGTAGATTCAAATCTTCTAAATGGATACATAGATGATAGTCAAAAAATGTTGTGCCGCGACTTTTACTAAGGCGCTTCATGGGAGGCAACCCAAAGAATTTTTCTTGATGTATTCTAATATTTTTGGTTAAATTTTTAGATTATTTTTGGGTGTTTGTAGGTGATAGCACAAGTTGGGATGGGTACCTAAAGAATGAAACCCGGATAAGTATATTAGACTTTCTTTTCATCAGTTTTATCTCTTTAATAAGCTTTCAAGGTATGATCTTTAAAATACAAATGATGATCACATTTGATAGTTTCTTTTGGTTTGAATTTATTTCATTTGAGCTCAATTGGGTAGAATGTCGTTGTTGGGATAAATATTTTTGAATGTGTGCCTTGTCTCAAATGCTAAATTACAAAATTTTTGTTTCATATACTAGTGCACATCGTATGTTTGAAGAAACACCCACTTGAGGTTTGTTTGCTTAATTGAGTGGTGGGTAATTTAATTTGGTTAGTATGATTATAAGTGGTGTATTTGGTGATGAATTGGTGCATTGTCCTCGTTTACATGTTTTGTTATTCTATCTATTCAAGCTCTTACTTTTCTGCACACCATATTTTTGTTAAAATGTCAATAAGAGAGAAATTCCTTATATGCTTGTAAAGGTTAATGTAAACTCTCTTAGGGATTTTTGTGATCATTTTTGGAGTATATCTTTGAGTCCAATTGATCTTAAAAATGGGAGAACCAGTGGTTTTTGGGTGAAGTTGTTGATGAATGGTGTGTCCATGGTGTGATAGATTAGTGTGCTTATCATAGCATCTCCGGTTGAAGTCAATATAAATGCTTGCCTTTCCCTATAATAGATTTGGTGATGTCATTCTTAAGGGTATAGGGTCATTTGTGTTTCTACTATGCCCTGAGTGTTTTATATGCTAAATGGACAATATGTGTAGTTATAAGGGAAGAATCCCATGAAGTGTAATGATAATGTTGCCTTTCATTCACCTAAGTTTTCTTTAATTGTTTAGGAAAAGGCCAAAGTTCAAAAATACTTTTGAAATGTCATAGGCAAGAAATAAAATGATTTTGAAAAAAAACAAAAAATATATAGTTTTATTTTTTAAAATGATCAAGGGTGTTTTTGAGATTTCTTTTGAATGGGACCAGTAAATTAAATTTTTGGCTCTCTTTACAAGGATTAGTCCTTGACTCAGAGTAACTTATTAAGCTAAACTTTCTCAAATTAGTTGGGAGATTAACATTTTGCTCTATGAGTATGATGCCATGTGTGCTGAGATTTTTGAATAATTCTTCCACATATGTGTAGTCTAGAACTTGCCCCAAGTGTGTTCAAATAAAAATTCTAGACAATCTTGGTTTGGAGAATGACCCAAGGCCATTTTTTTACCCGTCACATAGCCAAATTCCCACCTTAACATCATTCCCTAGTTAGCCCCTTTGAGACTTTTTGTAATGATAACCTTGCTAAAACATCTAACCCCTTTTAAAATCTTTCTTTTGGCACTTAACCTCCTTTGATGCATCGAATGATTCAAAGTAATGAAATGTAGGCAAAAGCCTAAGTTTGGAGAGTTTGTGTAGTTAGGAGAATAATGTAAGGGTGGTTCAAACTCCAAGTTTGAGGGGATTAATATGATGTGCTAAGATGAGCCAACAAAGGTGTATGTAAGGTGGCCAAATCATATGCTTAAGAGACAAGAGACATACTTAGTGGTAAATTTGTATAGCCTAGCCAATAGAATATGATGAGAAAAACGGCAAATGAGGGGGCTGAGAAGCACTTAAGTTAGAAAGTCTCTTGAAAAAAGCCAAAGAAAATGGTGGATTTGAGTTTTTTTTGTAAATGCTAATAAGAAAGCTAGGGAAATGTAAGAAATGATTTGAAGGAGATTAAGGTGGATAGTTTGAAAACTTTTGGGTAGAAAGGGTTGAAGAATTTCATTGAAGGAGGCATTTTAGTCACTTGATCCATATATATTCCTTCCCGTACATTGAACCTTCATCTTGACCCGCAAAACCTTGGTGATTCAAAACTATGAAAGTCTACATTAGTGGTGAAAAACACAAAGGGCAACCCTATGGTTCTATTCATTGTTCTTAAATGTATAATTTGTGATCATGCCCTAAATTGAAGAAGAATTTTAAAAGGTTGATGAAAACCTACAACTTGTTGCATGCGAAAATTGGACTTGAATGGGATAAATACACTGCATAGGGGTGTACTATTTGGAAAAAAATCAAAGTAACCCTAGAAGGGTACCTATGGTGGCACCTACAAGCCTCGTAAGTAGCACTTACGACCGTATGTGCCTTTGTAGGTGTCAGATCTGAATCTCTTAAACTTTAGGGCTCTGCCTGGCACTTACGAAGGTCACCTACTAATCGTAAATGGCACCTATGGCTCGTAGGTGTCCTTTGTAGGTGCCAACCCTGAGATAATTGGATTTTTTAAAAATTTTACATTACCCTTTTCTCTTTCAAGTACAAACAACTGATTTTTCAAGTACAATGGAACTTAAGACTACCCATAAGAAAGAAGAACAATCCAGGCTTTCAGATAAGTCCCCTGAGTGTAGTGGCTCAGTGGGGGAGTATTTGGTAGCCCTGGATAGTCTAGCAGTCCCACGAACTAGGGGCCAGAGATAGGCTACAGCTGCAGCCATCATTTTATCCTTCTTAGGAGTCAAACTCCCAGCATGGACTCAGTGAGGGCACTCAACCTACATCTATGCAGGCCGACTAGACTCAGACGGCCACAACAAGACCAATCCCTAGGCCAAGGATAAAGTTGGCCAGGACTTTACCACTATACCCCCCTAGTTTGAGAAGAGAGAGAATGTATCTGAGGATAAGGAGTTAGGATCCATTGATGAGGTTGAGTCTTGGATAGTTACTGGTAAATTTAAAGAGGAGGCTACACTGGACCTCTAGTATGAGAAGGGGTCAGAGGAAGAGTTAGCTTCGGCCAACCAGTTAGCATAGTAGTGCCACATTATGAGAAGGGTAAAGATCAGGCACCATATGATCTTTAGCCTCCTATTCCAGCATAGATTGATCCCACATCTGACTCTACACATGTATTAGTGGTACCACTAGCTGAGATAAACTTGAGGTGGTATGTAGAAGGGATACATTTGATTTATAAGGGGGACATATTTATTATTACGGATGTCGGCCTAACAAGACTATTATTGCTGAGAGGATACTTGATTTATTAGCATTAGTAGGGAAACCAAACCTGCAGTCCTCTTTTGAGCTCTACTAGTTGAGGTGGATAACTCAACCCTAGTGATCATATTATTAGGCCTTGGTTAAGGAGGTCAATGCTTCCTACACTGCCATAGTTGCTCTGAACTTACCTATTGGCGGTAGAGGCATACAATATCCCCAATTAGAAAATACACTAGTTAGAGGGGTTTAGGTTGATATTTCAGCAGCAGCCATTCGCCAAGTTTAATTGGGGCTGGAGTATGTGGATCTAACATCTACTATTGAGTGTGATCACCAACTTAGATTTGTATAAGATAGATGAATGATGAGAGATATTAATTATAGATAGTAGAGGTTGGGTTTGGAGAGGTGGATCACCAACCATATTTAAGACTTGGGTAATAATGCCCTCTGGATTGAGGCGGGGAGAAGATTAAGAAGGCGACATTTATTTTGCTATAATGTTTTAGTAGATGGTGGTGCATTTCTAATTATGTTTGACTTCTACGAACAATGTATTGACATGGTATAGATCTTTACTAGTTGCTATTTTGATAGCAGGGTATGATATCGACTTTGCAGCCATTATTAGATATGAGATGCATGAGCGGGCATTTAAGGACATGACCACTTTTCCATTCCCTTGTCTGATCAAAAGGATATGTGATGAGGAAGGTTTTATTGAAATTCAAGATATTTATAGATGATTAAAGGTAATGAGCATTGCCTGTCCTAGTTTAATCATTGATTTGGAGAACCCGATCCTTGTACATAGAGCTCGGGCACCTCTGACAGTGATATAACCCTATTCTGAGGGGCCATCAATTTTGATAGAAAATATTGATAGACTGGATATGTATTTTGCTAGTATGGGTGTTGATTTTGATATGAGAGAGCATAGAGATGATCCCAAGATTGCTACAGAGGGAGAGGGCCCCTCAACTACTTCTAGTTTAACCTTGACCTCTATTTCTGAGGCAGTTGGGGAATTTATTATGCCTTCTCGCTCCACTTCCACTACCACAGATATAGCTATAGGGTTTATTATAGTAACTTTTGAGTTCTTACATAGCTAAGTAGGGTGGCAGAATGTGACTACCATCTTTCTTACTAAAGTTGAGCTGAGCTGACTCTACATAAATGCAACTTTAGGTTCAGAAAATATTAGAGAGTGATGAGATTCGAATATGGGTTGCACTTTGGGCCGTGATGTTGGAGTTCACTAGTGAGTTCCATACATGGATCAATGCTTTTAAGGGGTGGGTGTTAGCTTAATTTAATAATATACTGGATATTAAACTTCGTGGGATTTGGGAGAAAATGGCCACACTATGAGCAGAGGTATGCTCTCTCACTAAGATCTAGATTTCAGCCATTCCTTCTGTCATCCCTTAGTTTACTCAACTGATGGCTCCATATGGCTTAAGATATTTTGATCTATGTGCGGAGGAGGAGATGGTCCCAGAAGTTAGGACCAAGCGACGTAGACCAGAGGATCTACAGGACCCCACTATTCCTTATTATTAGGCCTTGAAAAAGGTCGTCCATGAGTTTTTAGAGTCTAGAGTAGATGATGTAGTGAGATGAGATGAGATTCTGGTGAATGGATCTTCTAGTCTTGCACTTCTACCACCACCGCCACCTCTAGTTGAGATACCCCCATAAGGGGTATTACTATGAGATCGATGCCTAGCACATCCTAGGTATACCTTTACTCACTTTCTTTATATTATTGTCACACAACAGGGATAATGTGCAATCTTTTTGTAAGGGGTAGGGGTGTACTATAGCCGTCACGTGTTTTTGTTGATTTTTATTTTTTCTCATTGTCCATGATATAATTGTAGAACTGGCATGTCTAGGAAAAATTGTATTGTATTTTGTTTCATTTTTTGTTTTTTAACTAGGAGGAAAATAAGTACCTAAGGCAGTTGATGTACTTTGTGTTTATGTTTAAATGTGTTGGAAAATTGATACCTTTCCAAGAAATCTGTTCTTGAAATGTGTAATGTGTGTATATATGTGACCATTATGAAAATCATTATGGTATTAGGATTAGGTACATATTAATCATAACTAGAATTTGCATGAACTAGATAGGTAGTAGTTTGTGATGCAACCCTGTGTCATATGTGTGTGAGATTCTTACTTTTAGCCTAAATAACCTACTAAATATGAATTGTTAGTTAGTAAAGGATCATAGGTCATTCTTAAATTAGTCTACTTTTAGCCTAAATAACCTACCAAATGTGAATAAGTATCCCTTTATCCTTATTTTGAGCCTATATAGACTATTTTTCTTATTTTACCTTTCACCTTCCTAGTTTAATTATAATGAACCTATTTTGATCCTGGTCCTCCTTGGACATTGTGCACCTTAACTCAGGAAAATTGCCTAAGTTGAGGGTGGCTATCATAGGGGTACGTGATTAAGAGATGGTATGAAAATGAGTGTATATAAGAGAAAAAGAAAGTTAGGTTGGGTGTGGTATAAAAAAGAAAAAAAAGAAAGAGGATGAGAAAAAGAAAGAATAAAGCAACCGCACCTAACCTAAATGAACAATAAGAGAATAAAAATGGAGGAATAAAATAAAATTTCATTGAAAAGTGGACCCCTAACATAATTTTAGTGCCAAGGATGCGTAGCAACTAAATTACCAAATGTATCATACCAGCCCCTAAGACTATGTTACAAGCCAAGTAAAGTCCTATAGTGATCCTAGTCCGACTGTATGAAAACTAAGGTAATAAAAATAAGGGAAAGCTTACGGTATTCTATGAATATTGATGAACTTCTTTATGAGTGTGAGTTCTTGTGATTGTCCCCGCATTAACATGCATTATTCTACTGAGTGAGTGGGACTTCTTTGTTGTGAGGATGCATGGGTTTATTACTGGTTGCTTATTTGTTTGGGTGGTATAATTTATATATATTCTTGATTATGTGTTGCTAATGTAATTCCATAGATTGATTCCTCTATGTCACATTGCTATGCTACATACATCCATACAGTAGGTTTTGAAAAGTTAAATGAGGAGGGGATGATGTTCTTAAGCTTAATTTGAGATTGAATACCATAGGTATCTTAGGTTTCTCTTGGTTAAGCATCATTGTTGTGTATTGTTGTGTTTTTGTTTCCTGAGGACATGCAAACATCTATGTTGAGAGTGTTGATGTATCATAATTTCATGGTACTTTTGATGCGTAAAACCAAAAAATATGCAAGTACTTTGATTTGTTTTGGTATAAGATGTGTTTTTGTGTATATTTTGCAAGGAACTAGGTTTAGGAGCTTAACATGAAGAAAAAGGAGTCAATATATGCAAAAAAGCATACCCATGAGGCTACTTACGTGTCATAGGTTGCACCTCGTGGCATAGGTATCTTGGTAGGGTTATGAGATTTAAACTTCAGAGAATCAAAAGTTGATGTGATGCTTTTGTTACTTAATAAGGGTCACCTACGAATCGTACGTACTACTTACAACGCTTTAAGTGTCAGTACAAGTGTAAGAAAATTAAAATTCAAAGAAAATGCAAGGTTGAGGATTTCCTTGTAACTATGATAAGGAAACCTATGAGACGTAGGTGCCACCTACACCTCGTAGGTTCCAGTACAAGAGAAGAAGTTGCAGATTCGTGAAGATTGGGACCTACGACAGCCACCTACATACCGTAGGTGCCACTTATAGCTTGTAAGTGGTACCATTAGTATTCACCAACTTAGTTTTCCCTATACATTTTGGTTTAGATTTCTAGGATTTTTATGTCCTCTATAAATACTTTTTTGATGTTTTTATTCAGATTAGCACTCATACTATTCACAAACATATATTTGATTCTAATATTGACTTTGGATCTTGGAATCTCTTTGTTCTTTGTTTTTAGTTTACTTATTGATGTGAGATTGTTCATATGTTTTTTATTGAATTCAATGGATTGTTTTGCAACTATGAGTAGCTAATTCCCTTAGCTTGGGTTGTGGGGGCCCTAGTAGAATAACAAAGTAGAGGAAGTGTGAGGTTCTTCTAGATCAATGGTTACACTTGCATTGTGATCTTCTTTAATTTAATTACTTTTATAGTGGAGACCAACACTGAGAACCTACCTACATTCGAGATCGTCTTCACAAGAGAGATTGAGATTGGAAAAGAAGATTACAATAATGATTTGAGGCTATCAACCCTGATCTAATAACTTAATACCCATAAGGTGATAGTTAAACTGGGATCAAAGACAAGGGATGGTAAGGAAATACCCTAAGACTCACAAGGTGAAGGGTAAGACTCATCAAAGCATTCACAAGACGATAGGTAATACCTTGCTTGTCAGATTCTACATGTGTGGCAGTGAGAAAGTTGGATTGAGCATGAGAAACCTATAGAGTGAGAAAGCCAGGGGTAACACATTCCTAGTGTTCATCTCAAATTATTTACAGCCAAAAGCATTCACATCTTTTTACTTTTTTACTTTTTATTATTTACTACAAAATCCCCATTTACTTTCTTACACTTCTAGCTACTTCAACAAGTTTGAGAGAAAATTTTGAGCTATACCCTATGGCATCGACCCCAACCTAGTTGTGTTACTATAATTTGATAGCAACCATATTATATCTTCTTGGAGGGTATAGTTTGGGCGACATTAATAACATGTGGGTGTGGTAACCTTGCTATTTGTGAATACATTATAGTGCTAGCATGAGCGTTTTTATTATCTTAATAGTGTTGAAGTATTCTTTAATATGATGCTTAAGTTAAAGATTTGTCCAAGGACGAACAAGGCTTTAAGTGTAAGGTGGTGATGTTTTGTGGTTTATGCATCTAAGTGTCACTATCTATGCTTATTTAGAATTTTGAGGACTTCTTGAGCTCTTATTGAGTGAGTATTTGTATAAATTAGCATCTTAGTGTTTAGTTATGCATTTTTAGTGTTTAAGAAGTGTTCATAATGAGTTTGGAGTTAAAATACTAAGTTAAAGTTCAAACGCAAAAACTAGTACTCATAGTTTGAGCTATGTTCAATTTTAGTTCATCGTGTTGGATTCTATGTGGTTTTGGACTCTAAATTGTGGTGATTGACAATGTATGAAGTTTTTCAAGTTGATCAATATAGTACATAGTTGATTTACAAGCTGGAAAACATAAGGAAAAGACACCACCATCCTTGGACTTGAAGGACAAACACATGGGACAAGGCTTGCCAAAATCTGGATGTTTTGAACACATTGGTTTGCCACGCTGACTAGATGAAACAATAAGTGTGTGGAAAACCCTTGATTTAAAACCAAATGTCACAAAATAGTGTGCCTCCATGATATCAATGTTCCACAGACCCTAGGGCACACGATAAGGGTGTGGCACGGTGCTATGTTAAAAATGGGCAGCCTTGGCCTATTATAAATAGGACACTTAAACATTATTGGAGACACCTTGGACGACCTTGGGGCTTCAATAGATGTTGGATAATGATTCAATTAGGTTTTTTCATGCTTTACTTTCATTTGTTATGGAATATAACATGGATTCATCTATTGTGATTACGTGTATGTCCTTGAGAGGCTAAACACCCTTTTCTGGGGTTAAGGCCAAGAACATGATTACTCTTGGTATGAATTGAATTGTTTTTAGTTATTTATCATTTTTAGTTGTTTTTTATCCTTTTGGTAACTATTTTAAGGATTTTTGACCCTTATAATACATGTTTACTTCTATCATGAACCCAAAAGATGGAATGATAGGATAGAATGTGGGATAGATGAAATAGGATCTTAATATCAGTTGAATGATATTATTATTTAAATTTAGGATAAGAATATACCTATGTTCACTATTAGTTTAAATTATGGGATAGAATATGAATGCATTTAACTTAGTTCTCGCATTCCCGCTCAATAATGTAGTTATAGGGCTAAGTTAGATAATTGATTAGAGGTTTCAAAAGCCATAGTCATAATATCGACCCCATGAACCAACAACCGGGATAATTAACTTAACCAAAAAATTTACATTGCTTGGCATGGTTGTTCGTTGTATGCTAACCCTGGGTTTCTCCCTATTATTTTCAGCAGCCTTTAATTTACTGCTTTGTTTAAGTTTACTTTAATTCTTAAATATTTAATACTTTTGTGGTTACTTTTACACTTATTTGAGCTTTGAAGTGAGACTGGATTAAGATAGTTGTTTAAAAGTAGTTCCTGCAGGATCGATACTTGGCTTTCTTTAAGGCTACTATATTACTTGGGTGGACCACGTACACATATATGTGCACTTCGGTGAAACAACGAACCACTACACCCTGGACCAACCATCACTCTACTCATCATTATCAAACAGAAGCAAACCCAATCTAGTACTAAGTGATAGTTCAGCCGACGAACCATCACCTATCCCATGGACCTTCTGTGACCCTTCAAAGGTAACACGATAACCTAAATTTGATTTTAAAATTCCCTCGTTGATGGAGCCTATAAATGTCTAGTCTAGGATTTAGAATATGCATCTCTCACACTGAGCTAGTTTTTAACACTTTTCTATGAAAAACGAGTTTCATAGTGCTTAAACAGAATATTCTTGACTTGGATCACAGTTTTGACTTCTTAATTTCTATTTTTTTATGTTCTAACTCTTATATTATGAAATTTAGTTATTTCATCTCTTTTCATGTCATGAGTGGGTAAAAACCCATAACTAGGGTTGTGGGATTCTTGGTGGAAAATCACTTATACAGTTTATGGGTTCATTGAATTTATAAATTCATTGTGATTATATTACTATTTTGTTTATTTTAATGAGAATGGTTGCAAACATTAGAACAAGATCTAGAATTTAACTTTCTTGAGTAAAGAAGTTAGTATTGGGAAAAGGATTAGTAATAAGAATTCAGATTTTCTAACCAATGAATAAAGATTAATTCTTTAACCATATTTGTCTCAAAAGGATTACATCGAATTAGTATTTAATCGCTTCAATATCGAGAGAAACTAAAGTTATAACCATATTTGAAGTTTTGAAATCACATAATTGGAGAGTTGACATCGATTTCCTTATAATTGCATGCATTGGTACAAATTCATATGTCATATGAATCAGAAGTGATAGAACACCTAGGCCAACATAATCCTAATTTTCTCTTTCTCATTGATTGATACATTGTAAAAATTTAGTCTACAATTTGACACAAGCATAATAAATTGGTTATTTCACTACACAACCCCCTTGTTTCTTTGAAATTGATGACTGATTATAATTTAAACTACTTACAACTTGATTAACACCTAATTTCATATGGAATTTAACCCCAACATTTATTGGGTTATATATTTGATAATGAATGATTCTACTTTATGAAAAAAGGAGTTTTAGTCTAGGCATATCCAATTTTTGTGCCATTGTCAGGAAATATGGTTGTCAATTAAGTGTATGTATTTTATCAGACTTTTAGTCTCATTTCCTAATTTTTCTTTTATTTGTTGTTTTTGTGTTCACAGGATATTAGTTGTGCATGACGCAAACTCACCATTCAAGTGAACCACTACTACCTTCTATCCTCCTAATATCTTTGAGGAGAAATATGGAATAACAATAAAAGGTAGAAATATTAGCTGCTCTTACTGTCGCCAGAATGATGGCAATGAAAATTTGGGTGATACTTAGTTATTTGACCTTGTAAATGGGTGATGCGCTAATAATATTGCATCGACCAATTGAAATTAGCAAGTACAATTTGAGGACGTCAACAACCTATAATTAACTTTTCCTTGGATGATAATGATGTTGATTTGGATTGAGATGGTGGTACAGGAACAATTGAATCTGGAAAGGTTGTTTGGTGGATTATCTAGTGATGATCCAAACATGCACCTGGTAAACTTCATAAATATTTACAAACCTTTGAATACCCCAGAATTGGTCAGAATATGATATGGATAATCCTATTTTCCTTATCTCTATTTTGGGATGCAATTTTTGGTTGACTGATCTCACACTTGATTCTATAAAAAAAACAAAGGCAATTGAAAGGAGCTTTAAAGTTTCTTTCTGCCTTCTAGGAGGTTATAGTTAAGGGACAAGATTAGCAATTTTAGGCTACTACCTACTGAGGCTCCATATGAAACTTGGTTGAGGCTTAAAAAAAGTTGATTCAATATCCTAAGCACAAGATGATGACATTTTATAAGGATCTAAAACTAAACACAAAGCCAATAATTTATAATGCATGAAGTAGTTCTTTTATGGATCTTACTTTTACTGAGGCAGCTATGATCTTGGATAGGTTGATAAAAACTAGTAGATCTTGGAACACTAAGGATTTTTAGATAGAAAGCAACACATATAAAATTGAAATATCGGTAGAGAAATTTTGAAGAGAAGAGGGGCATGATGAAGACATGGAACACATAAAGATGCAAGTGGACTTAATTACCAAACACCTATGGCCAGTTAATATAGAGAGGGTGAGAGTAGTTGGTTCACACAATAGAGCAACAAAATTTAGTTCAAAGGAAAAATATAATCACTTGAATAATCTAGGGGATATTTGGGAGAATCGACAAGGAAATCAAGGTAGGAACTATCAAATAGATAACTATTATGACAAGTCTAGTTATCAAGATTGTGAACAGGGGAATTGGAAGAGTAAGGGCAATTAAAGTGGGTTGTATGTTCCACTCAAAAGTCATGATAATTCTATTAATGATTTGGGGAAGTTATCCATAGAGGCTATGTTGGCTAAATTACTAAAAGGGGTGGAATCTACTGATACAGGCGTTAAGGAAATAAAAAGAGACTTATCGACTTTGAGCCAGCTGGTGGATTCCCCTTCCAATTCTACTAAGTAGTTGGAGCATCAAATGAATTAATTGTTTCCTTCAGAGAGTGTAACTTTACCAAGTGATACAGTACAGAACCCAAGAAATAATGGAACCTATATAACTACCACCACAATAAGTGGTAGTGTTACTCGAACCAGATGTGGTAGCTCATCCCCATATGGATGATATTCTATCTAAAGATGAGGTTATTATTAATGATAGTGAGTTGAAAAGTGATCTAGCTAAGTCTAAGAAGCTGGAATAGGTAGGTGAAATAAAGGTTACTATTGGGAAATCTCTTAATTTGATAAATAAAGATGAGTTGTGTTACAAGAAGGGGAAGGAAGCAGAAACTCTACTAGCCAGAATTCTTGAGCCCCCTTTCCATTCTCACATGGGATGGAGAAAAAGTTTCAAAATGAAAAATTTAGTAAGTTTATGGCCATGTTGAAGTAGTTTTTGGTAAATTTTTTGTTGATTGAGGCTTGAATCTTTGGAAAAAAATGCTAGGATATATGTAGTTCATCAAGGACCTGGGTACTAATAAGAGAATGATGAGTTATAAACTAATGGATAATCTTCATCATGAAAGTGCCATTAAAACAATATCATTGGTCTAAAAGAAATCCTATGAAGAATAATAAACTATTTCGTGCACAATTGGTGCCTACAATTTTGCGAAGGCAATGTGTGATATTGGATCAAACATCAACTTGATGCCTTTTCCACACATCAATAGTTGGCTTGGGAAATCTCAAACCAATACCTATACGATTGTTGATGGCCGATTATTCATCAAATGGACTATTGGTATTCTCTATGTTATGTTGTTGAAGGTGTTAAATTTTATATTTATGGCAAACTTTGTAATTCTCTATTATGAGGTCAACCTTGAGGTGCCCATAATATTAGGTAGACCATTTCTTGCCACCGGAAGAGTGTTGGTGGATATGGAGAGAAATGAGCTAAAATTTAGGCTCAATTATAAAGAGATAAACATTGATGTCTGTCATTCAATGAAGTATCCAAAAGAGGTAAATATTGTTTTTGTGATTGATAGTATGGAAAAAGGTGAAATAGTAGTGCCTGTTAAATAGAGATTTCTTGTTGAAACTTTGGAAGCAGTATTGATGAATTTCAACAATAAAGGAAATGAGGAGTATGAGGAAATGGTGTGTGCATTGACTGGTATGGGTTCATATTTATTTGATCTGAAGAATTTACTCCTGGATTTAAGGAATAGGCCATCACCACCAACAAAATCATCCATTGAAGAACCATTAGTGTTAGAGTTGAAAGAATTGCTAGGCCATAGACACTACCATAAATTACCCCTATGGTGACAGTTGCAATAGACAAAAAAACTGTTACCACAAATCTACCGCAACGGTTCAGCAAGTGTCCTATAGGTGGGAATTGTGATAGGTCTATGGCAATGATTTATGCGATGGTTGTCTCAACCGTCACCATAGGTCAAGCTATGGTTACGGTTTCATACAACCATCTCCATACCTTGACCTATGGTGATGGATTTTTTTGACTTATCGAGATGCCTATTTTTATCTATTGCAACGGTTACAACAGTCTCCATAGCTTGACCTATGGTGACGATTATTTATTCACTTATTGAGACACCTATTTTCATCTATTACAACGGTTATAACCGTCGATATAGCTTGACCTGTGGTGACGGTTATTTTTTGAATTATTGAGATGCCTATTTTCATCTACTGCAAAGTTACTAACTGTTGCAATAGAAGCTATTTCCGACATTAAACCATTACAATAGCATCTATTGCGACGTTTTAAACAACATCTATTGCGACGTATTGTAAATTAGTATTTACATACATAATAAACTACAATAAACAATTATACACACATCATAAAATAAAATCATTCATTAATAATCACATAATCTAAAATATGGAACAAATTAAACTAGTAATCTAAATCCAAAAGCAAAATGTATGTTACGTACTCAAAAGATTAGTTAATTTTTTACACAGTATCAAGTTATAGTCACGATAAGTTTCAAGAAATTCTATATGTGTAGCCTGTATTCTTCTTCTTGTGTTCTAGCATCTGTTTTTTCGTAAAGCTGCAAGTGATCCAGCTTAAACAAAGTTCTTTAACTTTTTGATGATTTCTTGAACACCCCTATAGATTCATGGTTGTTCAAGTCACTGTAAGTTCAAAAAATAAAATATCAAATGGGTTCACAGTAAGTTCAGATAGCATGTTATCACTACAGACAAAAAGATAACACTTGTTATAGACAAGGAAAAGACTGAAGTCCTTGAACTTCAAGAACCTGCTTAAGAAAGCTTCTTAACATAAGGAAGAAGTTTGATCAGGCTATTCTGTCAATTATCTATCTTTTGCAGAGCTAAAAATTTTCCCAGAAATATCAGACTTTAATTTCCATTTAAATTAAACAATCTCATGAAGTAGATGATCTATTTCTTTCTCATTTTTCTCATATATGAAGAACAAAGTAAAGACGCATGGGACTCCAACAGTTGAAATAAGATGGTCAGAGCACCCAAACATGGGATTGAACTTGCATAGCTTTAGCTGCTATTTGCATAACAGAGAGAGCCACATATTTTCTTCTTTTAATGTCAATATTTGACAAATAAATGGTAAAGTTGTTTACCTTTCCAGACCATTGATCAAGAACTCTGAAGCTTAAAATTGTTTTCAAATCTAGAGAAGCTTCATCAAGTGTGGTGGTTGTGAAAAGATAAACATCAGTTACATAAGTATATCAGATTAATTTCATTGTATAAGAGAAAGAACAAGAAAACTATGCTAAGTAATTGCCCTAAAAGCAAATGATTAGAAGGCTACAAATATAAACATGGTATTGTAAATCAAAAAAGGTTGTGCATTCATATATTTTCAAATAACCACTAAAGATGAAGAGCAGAAATTCAAGAGCACCATACAAGAGTGGGATGACAAAATAAGCAGTGAACTAGAAGAGAGAATTGCAGAACTCACATTGGAGATTGAGTCTAATTTAATGTCAGTTGTAATATTCTTGTTCTTCAATTGAGCGTTGACATCATCCAGAAATAGATCACCCTTTTTCCATCCTGATGAAAAAAGAACCTAGTTCAAAATGAGATCATAGGACAAAAAAGGTCTCAAGTCATTCATGTGTGCTTTTATATGCAATAATGTTGCAGATATTGAGAATTATAACTAAAGGGACTATTAGTTTATATAAAACTATATTTCCTCAGAGAGAAAACGCAATAAGCACGTAGTAACCATAAATAATATCTCAAATTTCAACATGATTATGCTGCCCAGATACCACAAACACAATATCAGAATATGAACCAGAGTTGGAAGAAACAATTTTGAAAATTAGCACAGACCACGTTGTTTCTTCATCAGCCTACACCAATTTGGTTTACTTAAATAGAGTTTATGTTCATCCTATTACTTTAGTTTCATGAAATTTGAGAAAGATTTTCTTTACAAGAACCACATTCATAAAAACTAGGTTCTTAGTACAGACCAGTGAATGAGAGATAAATTCACACAATAGAGATTACACTTTACATGGTTCAACAAAACAGCATGGACACAGCCACTTGAGAAGAATGAGTACGATATGCCCTTGATAGGTACATATAGAATAAAATGATACTGATAAGTGGTAAGTTCTCCAGCAATATTGCACCTTCCAATAGCAAAACATTTATACCAAAAAAAGAATGATAATTTAAAGCTAGAGAAATTTAGTTGATTCTCATTCTCCCTTTTGATTTCATATAAGTATTATTACAAGTGACAAGAATGGTTCTTCTTAACAAGAAACCATCTTGGATAGATAAATTTTATAGAGTTATCTAGAGTAACTAAAATATGGTGATAACCAAAACTACCAACTTGTTGTACTTCCTGGTTCATTATTTGCAAGTAAAATAGATTTGCAGATGCTTTCTCAATATCAGAATAATGTAAATTTTCCATTACAAATGGAAAGATTTGAAAAGATAAAGTTGGCACCTACTTACAACAATTTAGCTTCAACTCCTTCAACAGATGTTGCCCCCTTTTTATCTCTTTTACTAGTTTCGCCATATCTCCACATTGAATAATATCTATACAAAAAATAAAATTACTTGTCATTATTCAATGGATGAGAAAGAAAAGACTTGTAGTAATTCATTTCTAATAGATTTTATAAAGATAGAAATCCATCCCTCCCTCTTCTAAATAAGGTGTAAGCTTTTCTTCTCGAACAAAAGAGGAACAATCAATCTAATGGAAACCAATTGTCTTAACAATGTGGTTTCCAGGATATCCTGACATTGACCTCTCTTTATTCTATCATACAGAACCTGAACTCTAGTTTTGAATTGTGGAATCCAGGAGTACTTTCACCTTCTCTGATTGCTTTTAAGGGTCATGTGCACCGGATTGATCATTCATGGCACATTGCTTATTTAGGTTATCAATCCATTATTAATGTCATAGAATCTATACTGAAAGATGGAGCAGTTATATATTTTAGTGAACCAGCCAAGCCATGGCTTGAGATTGGGTCCCCTGAGATGCGAAGCTTGTGGAACCGCCATGTAAATTTATCAAATGAATTCATTAGCAAATGCAGAATCGTGGGTTGAATGGTTAAAGGGACAAAGTCTCATTCAACGTGAAATGTATCAAAAATTTAGCCTTGATATATATATATATATATATACTGAGTTGGAGGGGAGAAGGTATTGCCTTCAGTCTCCTATCAGACCATACTTTAGTCTCCCTGTATAGATAAAGCTAGCACTCAATATACTACTCAAACTAGATATTTGGCAACCTACATGATACAATAGGTTTATAAGTATGTGTATTGTAAAGTTTTATCTACATTTCCTTCAATATAATCATATGTTAATTCTACTCTATGAAAACTCAGTTCATCTCTATATATGTTGAGGCCATATATAAGCTTAAATTTGTCTACGATAGAAAGTTGACTAAAATAACAATTTCCTTGATATTGATAAATGGAGTACTATTATCCTGAGCAGATGACCGTCAACAACTCAAGAAAGGAAATGTTTCTTGCGAACATAAAAGAGTGTGAACTATGAAGGTAAAGGACCAACCTGATAGAGATTATTTATTTTCAATATCTTGTATATTTAGAGGAAATTTATTCCTGATTTCCTACTGAATGTAGCTTCCTTCCTGTTCTTCTGGTAGGATATTTTAAATCATAGCTATAAAGATTTATACAAAATACTATTATTTGTTTCTTTAGGATGACACTCCCTGACTATATATATATCTGATATTTGTTAATCGTCTTTAAGTGAAGTGAAACACTGAGTAAAGAGACCTAGAGCTGCAGTATAGCCAAACAAAAGAATCATCTTGGCCCGATTTTACAGTGTGTACTGAACTCTACTAAGAGTAAATGGCATCCTGGTGCACTAATGCTCCCGTTAAGTGCGGGGTCTAAGAAAGGTCGAACCATAAGGGTTTATTGTAGGTAGTCTTACCCAAGTTTCTAAAAGAGGTTATTTCCATGGCTTGAAACATCTTGTGAGATTATCATGATCATTCATGATTGTCTAGGTTGCTGTTAAACTCAATAGATAAAGTAGAATGCAAAAATATAAAATTATACCCCATAAAAAGTGTCTGTTATGTATGAGGAGTAAAAATGTAAGACCAGCACAAAATAGGTGCAAAAAGGGCAAATGACCCTAGTTTTTAGTTTTTGCCAACAATCTTCAAATTCTAGCCATTGTAAGTATAGTTCCCTAGATTATTGGTCAATTTCATAAGTTCTTCAAGAATTTCTAGAGAATATTTCAAATTTCAAACATATGCAACTTAAGTTATTCCTACTACTTTTATAAAGTAACAAACACACATTGTAAAGTTTTCAAAAGCTTAAATAAATATGTAAATGATTATTTTAAAAAGAATTGTCTCACCATCTATTTTCTAATCATATTATTTGTTGTTGCTACTGATTTTTACTCCAATTTTTTTATATATGGTTTCTTCCCTATTGTGTTTCCTTTTCTTACTAATTTTGATATGCTTTACTTTGGCTGAGGGACTATACATAAAAACCTCTCTACCTTCACAAGGTAGAGGTAAGGCTACGTATACATCACCCTTCTAAAGCCCACTAGTGAGATTACATTGGGTATGTTTTTAGTTGTTTCAACATCTAACTTTTGTTGAGCATTGATGCTTGTTGTTATTTAGTTCACAAATTTCCATATGTATCTAAGAACTATATAATTGAACATGAAATTCTATTAGTTCAAAAAAGATAACAACCTTCCTAACATAATTTGAGAATTTACATCATTCTAAAAGCTCACATAGAGAATTTTGATTTTATCCTTAATAGTTCCTTGCTTAAAACATTTTATACTTTCATGTATTGAGGACCAATTTAAATACATGAACCAAGAGATTAATAAAAGTAGCTTGTTCTAAAGATTATCGTACAGTTCAATAGCATTTATTTAAATATAGAGGCCTTTAAGAGTACAGAAGGCAATATAATTATGTAACAAACAAGATTTCATTCCTTACCAGATGCCTGAAGAATATGTCTTGAAAATAAATAGTTTAAATCTCAAGTGAAAATAAACATATCTTATGAAGATAAAAATTTGTCCTTCCCTCTTCCAATGAGATTAAACCTTGTTCGATCCTCGGGACATGTTTTATGCAATTACTATTGCTTGCCAAATTGAATTGCATCAAAGTTCCCATTTGAAATTCATATATTAGTTCCTGATCCCTTTACTCCAAATTCTATGCATCTCTATTTTCTTAGTTTACCCTCCCTGCAACTCGAGCTAAACTTGGTAACATATTGAATTATTTTTGTACCAGGTGGGGTAACATTTACTATAGCCAGGTGGCAACGAGAAGATCAGGATAAGATGATAGCAGAAATGATCATGGGTGCTACAACTCAACAGAATCAACAACTAAGCCCGCTGATAACTGTCAGAACCAAGCAATAAACCAGCAATTGAACCGAACACTTGTGAACTACACCTCTACTGGTGCAGAACAGGGAGGAGGGATACCAAATTAATACCAAAATATGACGGGTATTCAAGGAAGAATATTTCATAATGTAATTCTATTTTGTAATTGGTTGTTGTGAGTAACTAACCTCAATGGATGTCAGGATGTTAGGATACCCACTGCCATGAATAGAGTTCTTCGGCAAACTTACATCATTTTGTCCATCCTCCATGCAACTACAGTGACATAAGACAACATGAGATGTAAAATATTATAAACACATTTTCTAAATAAATATTTCCCATTAAAATAGCAAGGGATATTTAAAGTGGAATTTTATCCATAAGTAACTTCTTTACACCATAATTATAGGGATTGGCTGAAGACATGTTATATGTAAATTGACCAGCGCCTTTTTAGACCAAATTCTACCTGCTAGATGTATGAGCCAAGGATAGTCTGAGCTTAAGGCAGAGTAGAAAAACACAGAACATACAAAAACAAAATGTGCCCTTGATGAGAAGATGTACACTTTACAATTTTGTTTCATATTTTACAGCTTTGTAGTGTGATCTGTAGAGAAATATTACCTGTAAAGAGGACCCAAAATGCTGGTCATCTCAACAACTCTTTCATTTAAATAAACTCTCTTTGGAATCCACCAAGGATGATTCACCAAAGACTTGGCACCTACAGGATACTTAACTAAATATAATAAAGGTCTAAGTGGCTGCTGAAAATTACCCAAAGTTGAAACCTTTAACACAACCCCTCTCAAAATCCTCATCCAATTACTTTAATATCAGATCCGTACTATCAAAATTACCATCCTTATATAACTCATTCTAAAACCCTGGTGGACTTATCACTCCTCCACCACTTCTCCCCCTACAAATACATCCAAAAAACTCGAAACCTCCAAAAACACCAAAGAAATCAATGGAGACACACTCGAATTCACCGTTTCCTAATTTGAAAAAATCCATGGATTCCATAAATATATCCTACAATACGATACAACAAGTTTCTTCACTTGTTTATCTGCCAATTTGATCTTAGACCTCATATTCTTATCTTTCATCAATGATATTTTCTTCCCCTCTTCAAGTGCCCTACGATAATAATTTACCACATACGAAAAATCGGGTTCTGTTGATACATAATTACCAAAAGTTAGCCAATCAAAACCCGCTCAATCAAATCCCTAGACAACCTTCTTTACCCTTGCTCAAAATCTCTGCCGCTGTCATCTCCAAATGGACAATACGTGTATAATTTTCCATTGAACCAACTAGTGATACAAGTAAAATTTTTCATAGAATAATATCCTCAATCTCCACTAGCATTTTCTGTGGTTCACTTGTAATGCCCCGAAAAATGGGTCTCGGAGCATCACACGGTGCTTGAGGCTACGAGTAGCCCCAAGCTAACCTTTTGAGCTATTTTCATTCAGTTCAACACAAATCAACGGGATTTCCACAAATAACCCTCAAATATCAACAGAGTAATCATCATCCAAGAATAAAAGAATTTTAGAAAGATAACAAAATATGACTTATTAGTCAACTCCCAACATCTATACTAGTCTTACAAGGCTCTAGAAAAATAATAAAACCAGCGAGCCATTGAGACATGCCCCAACTGACTCATACTCAGTTATCAAATGTAAACAATTCCGTGAAACCAACATCAGACATCACGTCCTAGGAACAGGAGGACTCACCACAATAGAGGATGTAGAACAGCGTGCCCAAAGAATCACTATCGACCTAGAACTGAGCACTTGAACCTACATTCTGAGAAAATGCAGCCCACATCCGAAGATGTGGGTCAGTACCATGGAAAGGAACCGAGTATATGGGAGTGTATGCAGTTGTATAAACATCATCATCATAAATATTTATAAGAAATATGCAAGATGTATGAAAGACTCACATAGCCCGAAGAAAATCATCATAATCATGAGAGGATGAAATAAGTACAATAACATATATGAGTCATCATATAATTTGTCAATCACTTACAGTTCATCAAGAATATCAATTCTCATAATGTAAATATCATTTAAATCTTTTGAAAGAATAACTTTCACAATTCCACTTTCAAATCACTTCGTCATTCACCATAGACACAAGGAAACACACACACACTGGGAGATCCTATAACCGATATAAACCATGTGAGCTACATGGAGTCCAACATACAAACCATGTTGGGGAGAGCCATTCTATCCTTGCCATCGGAGTAGGACTATCGATATCAAATCCACACAAACTAGTGATCACTATATAAATCAGCCTCAGGCTCACTCCTACGGGGGCACGTAGTTCTAGAGAAGTAAGATCGCTTTATACCTCCCACTCGGTACTAAAGATTTCTCCCGGACTTAGCTCAGATCATTTCAAAGACAATCTACGATAAAATAATTTTAGTAATATATAAATATACATCGGGAGCCATCATACTTCCCATCTATCAAAATCAATCATGTTGTGAGTTTCTTTCATACTCGAGTTGAAAACAACTCCATTAAGACCAAAAGGTCAAATCATTCAAAATATCTCAAATATTTAACATCAACGTGCTTATAACACACAATTTCTTAAAAAAACACAATTTCCAATGGGGATTCACGACCCAAATATCAAAATCATGATAAATATCGTTCAAGATTCATGCTTTATATCTCCACACATGTAAATTCATTTTTCAAAATCATAAACATCAAGATTTCATAATAATCATCATAAGATATGGGTTCATGCTTCAAATTCGTAAAAATCAAATAAAAGTCATGCCTTTGTAAAGAAAATTACTTTTGGGCACAAGAACGAAAGAGATTTCTTGTTGAAAAACCCCACATACCTTGAATGATGAAATTTAGATCGATACTCATTTTTGAGATGTTAATAGTACCTTTGAATGATGGTTCTTGGAGTTCTTGAACTAGGAACTTGGAATCTTGAATAAATTTTCAAAATTAATGGTGAACTTTGGAGGTTCTTGAAGTTGGATGTAGGAGCTTAGGGTTTTCTTTTTGAGGGAATTTGATGAAATATAACATATAATGCTCCTAATAGGCTTTAATATAGGGTTTGGATGGATTTTGGGTGAGGGAGAATGACCAAAACGCCCCTAAAAATCAAATAATTCTCGAATCTATCCTTTGGTGGACTATTTTGATAGTCTGAAGTAGATCAACCATAACGTTTTACTCCGACATCCAAATTGGATGAAACTAATTTTATTAGAAAGAGGACTCTCATATCTTTCCGTTGATATATAGTATCTCACCCAAATCATTGTGTACGAGGAGTTATGCTCGTTTAAAGTTGACCCAAAATTTTGCTTTTGATAGGCTGAAGTAGATCAACCATAACTTTTTGCTCTGATACAACCATAACTTTTTGCTCTGATAGACAAATTGGATGAAACCAATTAAATTGGAAAGAGGACTCGCAGATCTTTCATTGATATATAGTAGATCACCCAGATCATTATGTACAAGAAGTTATGATCATTTAAAGTTGGAGAAAAAATACGCCAGGCCTCAGTACTTTTTCCTGCATGTTTTACTGTTCACTACTATTCATGGTTCGATCGGAATGTTCATAACTCATCGCTCGGGTGTCCGTTTTGGATGATCCACATATCGTTAGAAAGATTATTTGATACTCTACGTAATGGTGGGTCATAATCTAAGACATTCATCACGAAAAATTTATAATTCATTCTAGAAGATAGAATCGAACACGTTTACACAAAATTTCCCAGTGTATTACATCACTAGTCGCCATGGTTTATCTTAACCCACCAAAATGAAATTAGTCCTAAATGCAAGATGAAGTGCAAATTGAGAGATAAATAGTTTGAGATATTAGCAAATCTCGAGAGATAAATGGTTGAGAGAGAGCAAATAGACAGAGAAATATTAAAATGTGTTAAGAATAGGTTTGAGAGTGAAAGGGATTTACTAAAATTGCTTATAGAAGACTTGTGAAATTTTCCAAAGAAAATTAATAAAAGTCCATTAAGTGTTGCCATAGATGATGTTATTGCAATGATTTTAATAACTGTTACTATACATGTATCTATGGCAATGATTAGTCTTCAATAGCAATAGTTATAGTGCTAAATGGTAGCAAATAGAACAATTTTTTTTTGCAATGGTTGGAACTATTGCAATAGACCATCTATCGTAATGCTTATGCAACCGTGGCCAAATGGTTCATTGCCATAGGCCCAATTTCTGGAAGAGATAGGTACTTATGAGTTAATAGAGTACATTTCCAGTAATTATTGCAATAGACTTGGTCAAACAACATGTTGAGGCTCTTTTTTAGTATTGAGAAGGTACAAAAGACATTTTGTGTGGTGAATTACAGATATTATTGGTATTCCACCAGGAATTTACACTCACAAGATTCAATTTGAAGAAGACTGCATCGCCACTATTGTACATCAATGAATGCTTAATCAACCTATGCAAGAGGTGGTAAAGAATGAGATAATAAAATGGATCGATGCCAGTGTGTTGTATCCAATCTATGGCAGTAATATGGAAATCCAAGTCCAGTGTGTACGAAAGAAGGGAGGTATGACTGTTAGCTGAAATGTGGGGGGTTGTACCACACTATGAGGATCTAGGTCCCACAGATTCAGATGCAGAAATCAAATAGTAAAGCGGTAGAAAACTAGAACTTTTCTGGAAAATAAAGAACACAGAGATTTAACGTGAAAACCTCCTTTCTCAAGGGATTAAAAACCATGGCTTACCCTCATAATCAGTCAAAAATCCATGATAATCAAACACTTAATTACAGAGTCAATGGAAACTTAAATCTAAGCTCTTTCAGTTTGCAATAACCCTTTTACAAACCAACCTTGACAATTCTGCCAAGAACCCACCTCAATATTGATTAATTCTAATCAATATCTAACTCAGGTAACTCTACCTAAGCACACAAAAGAATACAAAGAAAATGCATTACTCTTATAACACAAGTAATTCAATTAAACACCAAGACATAACTCAAGAACACAAACTCTCTCGACATACAAGAGATTGGGACTTGAGCAATATTTGAGTTTTTGCTAATTTCTCTATTTGAACAATCTAATTGCAAAAACTGATAATTTGAGGATTATTCTTTTCTATTTGTAGCTGGATAAAAATTAGGGTAGAAATACGATTAGGCCAGGCATCTTGAATGGTACAAGCTTATCTACATAATTTGTTACACTAATAGAAAAAACTCCACAAGATAGTGATAGTTGTACTAACTTCGAGAAGACCCAGGGACCTGGTCCCTTGATGTAAGTTAATCATTATCAAAACAAGATATAACAATTTCCCCCCTTTTTGATGATGGCAAACCAACCACAGATTTTTAAGCATCAATGTTCATTTATCTCATTTACTCAGAGAGATCACCACTACTGTCTATTAATTTTCCCCTGTCATTATGCACCATGCTTCCCCTATCAATATGCCATCATGCTTCACCAATATTCTCCTCCTTGTCACTACGCCATCTTTCAAACATTTTTTCTTTGTCTTTATGCCATCAACATTCAACATATATGCACATGGTACCTGGTCCCTAATACATCATGCAACGAACATCATCAGCACACACCTGGTCCCTACCACATAAATTCAGTATTCCCCTTTTGGCATCATTAAAAAGTGATAACAGTAAACCAAGAACAAAATAATCATAAGTTAGTTAACTCATGGCCACTAGAGCAACACTATCATAAAGAAAAACTATAAAGAAGAGATAGATAAGACACACAAATAAAGATTCATTCATATGTAAAAGGTAAGTATCATTCCAGTGCATAATTTAAATGTTCCAAATAAAAATCCATAGGAATCAAGAAAATTTAAATAGGTGAAGGACTTGGGAAGAGGGTTTTCAGAAGTAGAGTCATGTTATTATTTTATGTGGCATGACAGTGTAACAATTCCTTGGTTAGATGCCATATCTCTGTATTCATTCTAAGAACCTCATCCATTAGAGTTGAAACTTTCTTCTTTAGTTCAGCATTCTCAGTTCTAACAGAGACACTTGGATCCTTATTGGAAAGATGATGAATTGTTATTTGCAATTTGCCAATCTCTGCATCCTTAGCAGCTGAGTTGAATTTCAATTACTCTATTTCTTTATTGAGATCCTCTTGAGATTTGTTACCTAATTTATTTTCCATACATAATGTTTTGATCAGATTCTTTATACCAAATAGTTGTATCATAGTTCCAAGAGTTCATTTTCACAGACAATACCAAAATGATAAAAACTCTGCTCAACTAATATCCATAAGGCATTCCATGTTTTCTATTTTTCCCATGAACAACTATATGAATGTGATCCATCATTAATGCAAGTAGACTAATGAACTCAAAATGCTAAGACACACCATCATATACAAATCATCAGCTAAAGCAATATTCCTCTTTTGTGATCTACGCAGAATCACTTTGTTAACAAAATCAAAGACTATTTGTAACTCACCTTTGAGTGATTTCCTATTTACTACAGCCATATATTTTCCTTTAACCATTGATGCATTTGAAAAAAAATCTATTAATAGTTATTGTTTTGAGACAGACCTCACACAATTGATAGGAACATCTAAAATTTTCTTAAGTAACTTAGCATCAAGATTCAGTTTCTTCCCTTAAACTGGCTCATTAAAAACTATAGGAATGGGTCCTTTAGTAAGATGGTGGCATCTTTTATGTTTAACAAGCTCAACTAATTCCATCATACCTAGCTTTGTTAATACACTTAAGTCAAAGACCCTCCCAGTTAGCACCTTTTGATTTCTCAAGAACCTATTTCTCATATTTTTAGACACGAATGTTCATTTTTTCTCCAGTTTTCCCTTTTTAGAAACATTGATAGGTTTTTCTTTAGTCATTTTCCTCTTCTTAGAACTAGGTCCTTCAAAAGTCTGTTGCTTCTCAATAGATCTTCTATCAGAAAGGTTATGAAGCTTTAGGGATAAATCTTCATCAACGTGTTGAGTAAAGAAGGATTCTAGCTTTGAAGGGTAGGAGAAAGGAGGTATTTTTCAAGAAGGTTTGATAGAGGATTTTTATCAATGCTAAGTTCAGAGTCCTTTGAAAGACACGAGAATGAGGAAGTAGCAGCCATTTGGAAATCCTTGTCACCAGAGGGCTACTTATGGCTAGATTTTTTCTTTTGACAAGAGAGGGTTTGGGGACATCATGGTTTAATAGAACAAATAAGCACAAGGAAGATATTTTTGAAAGAATAAGATGTGATCAATTTCAATTTTTCGGTGACTCATCTTTTCTTTTAGGATAAGACAAATTTCATACAAAGAGAGAGAGAGAGAGAAGATGTAACTTTTTTGGCTGAATAAAAAAATGCACATTTATGATACAAACTTGAGATATAGGACCAGGTTCATCTCTTTCTTGAGTTAATTCTCAACTTTGTGCATGTCACATTTGTTATCCCCCAAAGTTGTTCCCATGGGTGAAACCTGCAAAGATATGATACTGAGTTAGATCAACAAGTACATACTTTACCAAGGATACCTATCTCCTACTCATATCCATTTTAGGGAGAAAAACTAATTCATCTAGTAAGTCAAGATATTTTAATCAACCCCAGCCTCAACCTGTTCTTTATAAATTGTTCCTTATAAAGAACCTTAATAAAGATGTCTTCTATTTTATCTTTAGTCCTACAAAACTTCATACAAATATCTCTCTTCTCAATATTGTCTCTCAAAAAGTGATGTCTTATATTAATATGCTTGATCTTCTTATGTTGCACTAGATTCTTGGCCTTGTTGAGAGAACTTCTGTTGTCACACATTAGAGGTATAGTGTCTAAGACAATCCCAAAGTCCTTCAGTTGCTATTTAATCCATAACAATTGAGCACAACAAGAAGCTGCAACTACATACTCAGCTTCAGCAGTAGATAAAGCAACTGAATTCTACTTTATAGAACCCCAAGATATTAAGAAAGAACAAAGAAAATAATCCATTTATGTGGTATTTTTTCTATCCACTAGATATCCATAATAATCAGCATCAATATATCCTATCAGATCAAAACTATCTCCAGAAGGATAATATAGTACCAGGTCCTCTGTCTCTTTCAGATACTTACGAATTCTTATTGCAACTTTCAAATGAGACCCCTTAGGATAGGCCTGAATTGTGCATACATTCCCATACTAAACACAATATCTGGCCTGCTTGCAATGAGATATAGTAATGTAACGATCCAAAATCTCATCCTAGGACGTCACACGGTGCTTAAGGCTATAAGTAGCCCTAAGCTAACCCTTTGAGCCTGTCACTACATAAAATAACTCATTTCGAGAAGAAATAAACAAAACACTGGCACTGTCGTATCAAATAATAGGAAATATGAAGAAAATACTTGGTCCAAACGACCACAAAACTGGAAATCTCAACATACTAACAATCTAATAACTAGTCAGACAAAGCCTCTACTACTCAAGTATACTAGAGAGCCATTGGGACAGGTCCCCATCTGACTCAAACTGAACTGAAAGCAATAATACATCTACTAAAAATACTAAAATGCCTGAAGATAGGTCCTCGAACCATGAGGACTCACCACTATAGAGATATAGACAAAGGTACTAAAAATCACTGACGAGGCTGGGACTGAGCACCTGAACCTACATTATAAGATAATGTAGCACATAGACATATATGTGGATTAGCACTTGGGTACTGAGTATATAGGGGTGTATACATTTATAAAAAATAATATCCATACTCTTTAATCAAATCATGCATACAAATATGAATGAATCATATAGCTTGAATAAGTCTAATATAATAAGCTCATAAATCATGTAGAATAAAGCATGTAACACAAATCTCATGAGTCATTATACTTTAGCTTTAAAATTGAACTCTTCTCTTATTCTCATTACTCGAAGACTAAGGAAAGATTTAAACAATACTTGTAAACTCATGCATATATCTCATGGAGGGTAAAACTTCTTTAATGCTCAAGAACTTAGCACTCTTTTAAACTCAAGACACTTGAAACTCAAAATTCTATAACTCTTACAAGTAGACAAAACTACTTTCTTCTTGGGAAAATTTTACTTCAAGAAACTATTTTGAAAATCTTACTATTAGGGAAAATCACTTATCTCAAAGCTTTAGGGAGAATATTCTATCTCAAGGGAGGTTCTCTTAACCGATTTAAACTATGCAAGCTACATGAATTCCAACGTCTTGTCCTCCTAAGGAAGAAACCTCACGTTGGGGTACGGCATCATACTCTTTCCAGGAAGTATAACCTCAACTTAGTGATCACTTATCCTGACCTCGGGCCCATAAATCTCAATCCTATGGTGGCACATAGTTCTGGGGTATGAAACCGTAGTAACTTACCCAACTCGGTGCTAAATACTACTCTATTTAGTTAGCTATGCTCATCTCAGGGAAATCCACTTTAAAATAATCTCATGGCTCATAAGAACCGGACTATAAAATCTGTAATCTTATTTGGTAAAATGGATTTCAAAGATACTATGACCATTAAGGTCAAAACTTTCTCAATGATCTCAAAATAATCAAATCATGGGTGCTTATAGCTCAAAAGTTCATGAAATTGCAAATCTTAAGTAGGGCTTAATGACCCATCAACAAATCTCAAGTTAAGACTCATCAAAATGCATACTAGATATCATATGGACTCATAAATCATAGAGAAATCTGGAATGTGCAGCAATTTGTCTTAAAATCTCAACATACTCATGTACTTCAATTTCTAGAACATTGGAAAATCTCAAAATCTCATGCATAGTAATATTGGATATGAACCCACACTTTAAATTCATAGGAGAACTTATAAAGTCATGTATCTTAGTAATTTAAAACAAGTTTTAGGAATAAGGACAAAAGAATTGTCCTTGTTCAAACCCCACATACCTTAGATTGTGAAACTAGATGAACAAGCTTGCTTGAAATTCTTCTTCTTACTTTTTGAGAGAGGGTTCTTGAAGTCTTGGTCTTGGGGAACTCGAATATCAACTCAATTTTTAGAATCTATGGTGAGTTCTTAAATTTCTTGGAGAAGGGTTTTGGATTTGCTCTTGAGGAAGAAAGCCTAGATCTTGGATGTTTTGGGAGATAATGAGGATATCTGCTTTGTTTTGTATATATCTAAGTGTTAAAAGGGGAAAAGGCAAAAAAATTCCTTTTAAAATGACTTTAAAATATTGAACGGGATTTGTGACGGTCGAAGTGATGGCCCGTCGCTAGTCTGACGGTCCATCGGATCATCTATCGCACATTGGTCAAAAAAATGCCACACTGGCTTAGTTGCCACGGTCCTAGAAATGGTCCGTCGCTAGCTTAATGGTCCATCATCTTGGCCATCGTACTTGGGCCAGAAGAGGAAGTCACTGCATTGGTTGCGACGGTCCGGGTGATGGTCCATTGTAAACTCGATGGTCCGTCAACCTGTCCATCATACGTGGGCGGTTTCGATAACTCTCGGTAAAACAACCATAACTTCTCACCCCGATACCAGATTTAGATGAAATTGGTATCGTTGGAAAGCTAATTAAATTCTCTACATGATAAAAAGTCGATATTAGGGAAATTCTACATGGTTTTAAAAAATTCTCACTTGGGAAGTCAGCCCTTACTCTTCTAAAATATTAAACTCAACTTAAAAAAAATCTGGGGTATTACAATTAAGGATCCAATAATCCCTCTATACATTGTCTCATTAAATAAGGGACCAAATTCATTATTATCCAACTTGGAAATGGTTATAATTAGAGTTTCAATTGTCCTGACATCTCCTATGTTATATTTCTTTAATAGCTCCATGATGTACTTCTCTTGACAGATCATTGTCCCTTAAGAAGTTTGCTTGATCTGCAAACATAGAAAGAAACTTAATTCACCTATCATGCTCATTTCAAATTTACTCCCTACTAGTTTTGGAAACTCTTCACACAGGGATTCAGAAGTAGCTCCAAAGATTATATCATCGACATATATCTGAACAATCAGTAAGTTACTACCTCTAGACTTTAAAAAGATAGTATTGTTAATTTTTCCTTATTTAAAGCCATTTTCCATAAGAAACTTTGAAATTCTCTCATACAAAGCCCTAAGTGTTTGCTTCAACCCATAGAGAGCTTTGTCTAATTTGAGTACATGATGAGGAAAATCTGCATTTTCAAAACCTAGAAGTTGTTTGACATAAACTTCTTCATTCAAGTTTCTATTTAGAAAATCACTTTGGCATGTATTTGGAAGAGTTTGAAGCCCATATAAGCAGCAAAAGCAATAACAACCCTGATAGCCTCTATCCTTGCTACAGGTGCACATGTCTCATCATAATTAATTTATTCCTCTTGTTTATAGCCTTTAACAACCAGTGTTGTTTTATATTTGTTGATAGTTATTTGTTTATCCTATTTGTTTCTATACACCCACTTCATCCCAATGATTGTTCTATCAACAGGTCTAGTGACCAGGTTCCAGACTTTACTTTTTTCAAATTATTGAACCTCCTCCTACATTGCATTGATCCACTAAGCATCTTTCAGAGCTCCTTCACATTTTTAGGCTCAATTTGGGACAGAAATACTGAAAATACCATGGAATTTGTGGTTTGAGCTCTTTTTAGACTCCAAATTTCAAAGGTGTAGTCAGATTTTTAAGTAGATGAGAAGATTTGTGCCTTTAATTTGACCTTCTGAGATTAGTTCCACCGGGACCAAGTCCCTATGAAGTTTGACTGGACCCTTCTTATTGTTCTTCAACTAGAGCTAGGTTTTGTGACTGTGATCTTAAATCACCATCAATCTCATCATTCTCATCTTCATCATTTTGTCCTTGACCATCTTCTTCAGCAATGTCATCTCTTTGAACAGAAATAAGTTCTTCTATTTATGAATCTTCAAATAACCTAGATTCATTAGCTTTCTTGAGTCATAAAAGACCACATGCAAACTTTTTTCAACACAAAGAGATCTTTGGTTGAAAACTCTTTATGCTTTTCTTATTAAAGAATAGCCCACAAATACTGCTTCATCACTTTTGGAGTCAAACTTCCCTATATCATTCTTCCCATTATTTAGAATAAAGAATTTGCACCTAAAAGGTCTGAAGTAGTCAAGCTTAGGCTTTTTATTGAACAAAAGATTATACGAGGTCTTGTTCAGGAGTGATTTAATCAAGAACCTATTTGTCACATAGCAATCAGTGTTTACAGCCTCAGTCCAAAAGTTCTTTGGAAGCTCACTATCAATCAGCATGGTCCTGGCAATCTCTATGAGGGTTCTGTTATTTCTTTCAACAACCTGATTTTGCTGAGGAGTCCTTGGAGTAGAGAAATTATGACTAATTCGGTTTTTAGCATAGAATCCTACAACTTGGGAATTCTCAAATTCAGTTCCATTATTAGATCTGAATTCAACAATCTTACAATTCAATTGCATTTGAATTTGATTGGCTAAAGTAACCAGAACCTCATAGGTTTTATCCTTCGGTCTCACAAAAATTGGCCAAGTAAACCTAGAGTAGTCATCCAAAATCAAAAACACATAATTTTTTCATCCTCTACTTTGGACTTTAACAGTTCTATATAGATACATATGCAACATCTCAAGGATTTTAGAAGTACTCACTTACTTCTTCAGCTTAAAGGAAGACCTAGTTTGTTTGACCTTAACACAAGCATTACAAACCTTGTTCTCTGGTAACTTCATATTTGGCATACCATAAATAATGTCCCTTGAATTCAACTTGTTCAACAAAGAGGAACATACATGTTCCAGCCTTCTGTGCCATAAATCAGCATCTTCATTTTGAACACATAAGCATGTTAATTCCCATCAACAACAGACTCCAAATCAGCTACATGTATATTTTTTATTCTCTTGTATTTGAGAATAACTCTCCCAGAATTCAGTCATAACATAGTACATATATCAGCTGAGAATATGACCCCATTACCTTTGTCACAGATGTGGGAAACACTTAAAAAACTATAATTTAGGCCATTCACATAGTACACATCTTTTATTGGTTGATTTGGTGATCCTTCAATCTTTCCCACACAATGAATATAACCCCTTTTACCATTTACAAAAGAGACACCTCTACCTTGTAGTGTCTTGAGAGAGAAAGCAGTCATTCATCTATGTCATATGCTTTGACCATCCACTATTTATGAAATAGTTCTAACTGCATTCTCCTTCTTCTACCTGTAAACATAGTCATTTGTTAGATTTGGGAACCCACTTGAATTTGAGTTCCCAATAGGAAGACAAACGAGTGATCAAATATTTTTGGCCCATCTAAGTAGAGAGTTCCTCTTTTTCACATTTTCAAGGGAATAAAACCCCTAGGACAATAATTCTCCTGTTAGATGTATACAATACTTCTTATTCTAGATTTAAGCCAATACTGATAGGTTTCCTTCAAGTGTACATCTCTTCCATAATGAGTATATATAGGTTTTGCACTGATATCCAAGCCCTTTACCATTATTGATACTCTGACTAGTTAAATTAGAAAGGATTTGAGAGGATGTGGTTTGTTTTACAGATTTGTTAAGTTTTTCCCTTATACAGACCAAGTCCTTTTCTAACTCCTTATTTTTATAGAGGAAAGTCATAAGGTGCTTTTGAGAATCCCTCAATTTTTCTTCAAGATCAATCTGAAGCCTTGAAGCTTCTTTTTTCCCTTTGTCATCAGAATCATCCACTTTCTTCAGTCCATTTATTAAACTCAGATTTTTAGATTTCAACTTAGTAACTTGTTCCTCTATTTCAGATATCTAGAGATTTAAAGCTATTAATTAAGGTTCCTAATACTCTACTTTCTCTTCTAGAGTATTTTACTCAATAGGCAGTTCACACACAGAATTAATTAATAATTTGTTAGCTTCTTTACCATTATAGTATAGTAGTATCTAAATTTTCCTTAATGTCAGAGATAGTTACCTCATTTTATTCTTCATCTTAAATTATTTTTCATGAGAGCAAATGATAATTAACTTCATACTCCTCCACATCCAGCATAGACGCATCTTCAGCCTTCTCAGCTTTATTATATTTACTGGAGGAATCTCCTCACACTGCTAGGGCCTGTATCACTGCATAATCAATTGTAGCCTTTCTTTATGATTTTACAGGGACCTGATCCCAATTCTTTCCTTTGTCACCTTCAGTCTTAAGATATTTTTGGTAATCCATTTTATGCATTGGATAGTCCATAATGAAATCGCATGACTTCCATATTTGTGATAAACTTCAACATTACCTCCCTTCTTGATGTTATTTCCTCTTCTTTAAAACTAACCACTTTGTTCATAGCTCTAACAATAATTTTTGCCAAATATGAAACACTAGTTTCTTCTTTACTTGAGTCAAATTTTAAAGTCTTCAATGCTAGAGATTTTCCCTTTTCAATTCCTTCTTCTCTTGTCCTTGCTATTTCTTGAGCTCATGAATTTTTAGATTACCAATGAGTCATCCATAGTGAGAGTCTTCAGGTTTCTTGCCTTAGTAAAAGTATCCACTTTGATTTACCAGACTTAGGGAGAACACCTAGAATTTTTCTCACTTGCTTATACAAAGAAATCACTTCTCCTAAGTAGTGTAGCTCATTTATGATAGAAGTGAATTTTGTATGAATTTCTTGAATTGTTGCTCCTATTTTCATGGTGAAGGTTTCATACTGAGTCGTCAGCATGTCAACTTTAGAATCCTTCACATTTGTGGTGCCTTGATGAGCAGTCCTCAACCAATCCCAGATCTCCTTAGAATTTTCTCAACAGAGATCTTGTTATATTCATCAGGTCCTATGCCACAGATAAGCAATTTCTTTGTCTTGTAATTCTTCTCAACTTTCTTTTAATCTTCATAATTGAACTCTCTCCTAGTATTGACAATCATCCTTGTTATATATCCTTTTTTGTCCTATCTAACAAGTACATGAGGACCATCAAGTATTACATCATCAACTCACTATCCTTAGCTATAATAAGGTCATACATCCTAGTTTTCCACTACCCACAGTACTGCCAATTAAAGTGGGGTGGTCTAGTGGTATATTGCCCTTCTTCCAGATTAGGTGAAGCAGCCATGATCTTTAAATCACTCTAGGTATGAACCTTTAAAGTGTTTTTGCAATGATACCAATTGTTGAAACGTGGGGGGTTGCACCACACTATATAGGACCAAGTCCCTTAGAGTCAGACACAGTCAATCAAACGGTTAAGTTGTACGAAACGAGAACTTTGCTGGAAATTAAAGAACACAAAGATTTAATGTAAAACCTCCTTGATCAATTGAGGAAAAACCATAGCTTTCCCTTACAAGAACTCAACAATTCACAATAATTAAACTCTTGATTTTAGACTCAATGGGAATTTAACATTAATCTCCACTAGTTTGTAATAAATCTATTACAAACCAACCTTGATAACTCTGCCAAGAACCTACTTTTATATTGATTAACTATAACCAATATCTAACTCAGGTAAATCTATCTAATCACACTCAAAAACATAAAGAAAATGCATTACTCTTTTAACATGAGTAATTAAATTATAGACCAATACATGACTCAAGAACACACTCTCTCTTAGCACATAAAAGATTACAACTTGAGCAATATTTGAGTTTTTGCCGATTTCCCTCTTTAAGCAATTATATTACAAAAAATAATAATTTGAGGAGCATTCTTTTATATTTATAGCTGGATAATTATTAGCGTAGAAACATGATTGGTTCAGGTGTCCTGAAAGGTACAAGCTCATATGTGCAGTTTGTTACACTAATAAACAAAACTATCAGGATAGTGACAACAGTACTGCATTCATGAAGACCTAGGGACCAGGTCCCTTGATGTCAGATGATCATCATCAAAACAAGATATAGCGTGGTTGTAGCCATTGATAAAACTTATTTGATTCAACTTATACTAGTCACAGTATGGAGAGTATGCAAGGATTACATAAACTAGTAGACACGTTAGGCTATTTTCCAATTCCCTTTATGGACTAAATGTTAGATCGCTTAGTACGAAGGGGTTGGTATTGCTTCTTGGATGGGTATTTAGGATATAAAAAATCTATTTTCCTCTTGAAGATCAAGAAAATAAAACATTCATATGTACTTATGGTACTTTTTCATTCAAGTGGATGCTTTTTAGGTTGTGCAATTCACCAGCTACTTTGCAAAGGTGAATGATGTAGATTTTTTCAGATAAGGTGGATCACACTTTGGGGTTTTTCGTGGATGACTTCTCGGTGGTAGGTGATTCATTTGATGATTATTTGATAAACTTGATAAACTCACCACACTATTGTGAAGAGTTCATTCTTGTTCTCAACCGAGAGATATTACTTCATGGTGAAGGAGGGCATAGAATTAGGCAACAAGATCTGAGTGAAAGAAATTAAAGTTGATAGAGAAAAGATTGAGGTAATTGAAAAGCTACATTTTCGCATCCTGAGCTTGGACCTTTGCCATGATGGGCATCACAAACCATGAGGGTACAAGATACTATCATAAGTATAATTCTCATTTAAATATATGAATAATATAGAAATATTCATGATCAAAATATTACATCAAACTCATACTGAAACACAAAACACAATCTAGTCTACGAGGCCTTTACTAAATACTAATCAATTTATGCTGGGACAAGGCCCCCGATTGGACCATGAAATTGAAAAAAAAACATATGAATAAAAGCCTTGCAAAAATGGAAGGCTCACCGACTCAATACTCCAAAAAAATCTACTTACGTACTGGATCGTGGGACTGAACCTCAGAACCTATATTATGAGATAATATAGCCGCCCTTGGATGGGTAATACTTAGAATGTATTGGTATACCAAACAGCGAAAAGAAAATAACTTTCAAAACAGCATTCTAATGAAAACATCATAAGTCATAACACAGGGTCCATAACATCAAAAAAGTTTTAAAATATGTATTTTGAACCAAAACTGATTTCCAAAACTACATCATGATGTTAATTAGTTCTAAGCTAGATGCATACTAGACATGGTCTGATAAAAATCATAGGTTATGCAGGGTCCGACATTAAATCATTAGTCAAGCCCCCAATTCAAGTTTTTCGCAAGTATTGAAGTGTCTGGTGTAGTATGCAAAAGCATATAGAAAGTATACGATAATTATCCATATTTCAAAAAAGGAACAACCCCGTATTAGTAAAATATAGTTTTGGGCTATGATTTATCTAAACTTATGTCTTCTCGATTGGCCACCTAACTCTCTTTAAGCCCTTATTTTATCTACTTAAAGAAATCATTTTGAAATAGTGTGTGGTCTTAACTAGCTATAGTCTTAAATAGTTTGTAGTCTATTATGATATCGCTCTAATTTGGTATTTTCATTCTAAGACTTAGATGTTGTACAAGCTAGATTACATGCTCTATGTCACTTCTTACAAGTCATGAATCATTTACCATCATACGATGTTCAAAAAGTCACATAGTAAGACTCTATTATTAAATAAGGTGGTTTAGACAAGCATTTCTCATTCATGAATTTTGTTAAAGCTTTAGGAAAAGGCTTAAGACCTTTTCAACCATTTTCAAATAACCACCATAGAGAAATAAGATCAACATCAAAGGATATAATATTCATTTTAAACCTTTCATATGCATAATTTGGTAATGAAACCATTCACACTCATTTTTTCATAAATCACAAATTAATACGCACATGTATTCATATACTCATGCAAAATCAAAATTGAGGGTGAAGTGCAAATCTTGAAATTCATGCCCTTGTGTTAAATGAAATATCAAAGTTTCATCACTTAAGAGAGATGAAAAGATTATATTTTAAACCCTATAAGATTTAGTCATTCTACATACCTCTAATGTAAAGAGATTGAATCAAAAGTTACCCTTGGGCTCTTCTACTTCCTTTCTTCTCAAATCTTGACTTCGATAGGACTTAAAAGTGTTATAATGTTAATTTAGGGTTACTCCCACTTAGAATAAACGTAATATAATATTATGGAATAGTTTTAGGTGTATAAGGACAAAAATACTGAATACTCACAAATTTGCAAAAACTTTTGTGTTATGGGGGGTGGGAAGCAATTGATCCCCAATACATAGGGGCAACCTTGCAAATCAAACCCCAATGTACAGGGGAATCTTCATAGCGAGGCCCTCATTGCATAGTCCACACTTTGTGGTATATCCCCTCAATGAGGTTATATTAGTAGCCCCTCATAGCAACCCTTTCAGTGTGGGACCATCTCATAGTGTCCCTCTCATATTGCATGCCCTTTAAAATTTTCTAAAAATGCCCCTAAGCTACTCTAAATCATCTTAAAGAGGTTTTCCTTTGATATAGGGGACTTGTGGGCTCTTTTTTTACTTTATTTAAATGTCAAGAAAATTGGGTGTTACATATGTCCACCAACATTGGTGAAAGGTGTGCATAGATTTTTGGGTCATGTGGGATTCTATAGGAGGTTCAATAAAGGCTTCTCAAAAATTCACAACCCTTTATGAAAATTAGTAGAGAAGGAAGTAAAATGTATGTGTAATGATGAGTATTTGAAGGCTCTTTAGTACCTTAAAGAAAAGTTAGTAGTTGCACCCATTATTATTGAGTCGAACCGGTCCAAACCATTTGAACTGATATGCAATGCAAGCAAATTTGTGCTTGGGGTTGTTCTTGGTCAACAAAATAAGAAACTCTTTAACTTAATTTACTATGAAAGTAAGGCATTTAATGGTGCTCAAAAGAATTATAGTATTATGGCACAAGAGTTTCTTGCAGTTGCCTATGCCTATAAAAAAATTTAGGGCATATTTTTTGGGAACTAAAGTGATCATCCATATGGATCACTCGATGCTGAGATACTTGATGGAAAATGAAGATGTCAAACCTCGATTGTTTAGGTGGGTGTTATCGATGTAGGAATTATATCTTGAAGTAAAGGATAAAATAGGTTGTGAAAATCAGGTAGTTGACCATCTATCTCAATTGGAGAATGAAGGTAATAAATTGGATGAGATAGAGATTAATGACATATTTCCTGATAAACAATTACTTGTGGCGACCCTTGACCTCGTACCTTAGTATGCGGATTTTACCAACTATTTGGTGAGTGACATTATCCTAGAAGATTTGAATTTTTAGCAGCAAAAGAATTTCCTTCATAATGTCAACAATTATTTCTGGTATGAGCCTTATATATTTAGACAGTGTATGGATAATATTATTCAAATATGTGTGCCAGAGGTAGAAATGCTAAATATATTATAGTATTGTTATTCATACCAGTGGGGGCATTATGTTGGTGATCATACAAGAAGGAAGATTTTACAAAATTGTTACTACTGGTCCACTATTAATAAGGATGCATATGAGTTTGTTAAGACTTGTGATCTATTGCAACAATAGGGATCAATTTCAAGACATCAGGAGATACCTATGACCTCTATGTTGGAAATTGGACTATGTTGGCCTTTGGGCATCAATTTTATGTGTCCCTTTGAAATTCTTATAAGTATAACTACACCTTGGTATGTATAGACTATAAGTCTAAATGGGTGGAGCAGTTGCATTAGCACATAACGAAGGAAAAAATATGGTGTCATTACTAAAAGATAACACATTCTCTTATTTTGGTATTCCACATACAATCATAAGTGATGAAGGTTCTCATTTTTGAAATAAGGTTTTTCGGACTACTTTAAAAAATTATGGTGTGAACAACACAATCTGGCTACCCCTATCATCCCCTAATGAGTTAGCAGGTGGAAGTATCCAATAGGGAGATTAGGATGAATTAGCCAAGATTGTGAATATAAATCGAAGTGAGTGGTCAGGAAGCTTGATGATACTTTTTTGGGCCTACCATAGTAGTTTTAAAATACCAATAGGCATGTCCCTATACCATTTAGTTTTTATTAAGGCTTATCATTAACCAATGGTGCTTAAGTATAAAGCTTTATAGGCACTTAAAAAGTTGAAATTAAGTTGGAAAGATACAACTAATATGAGATTGGACCGATTGAATGAGATGGATGAATTTTCTGCTCGTGCATATAAAAGATTTACTCTTTATAGTAGAGAATAAAGTTGTACCATTTTCAAAAGATCAAAAAGAGAGAGTATCAGGTGGATGATTTTGTATTGTTATTTGGTTCAAGGTTATAAATTTTTAAGGGGAAGCTAAAATTGAAGTGTTTCAATCCTTTCAAGGTGACTCAAGTCATTTGTATCTGTAGTGGTACAGTTAGAAAACAAGGATAGGAATATGTTCAGAGGTGAATAGGCAACACATCAAGCATTATGTTGGTCGAAAAGAAGAGGTGAAACTGGTGACATTGGTGTATCTTGATAAAGTCTGGTAGTCAAGATACCTGAGTCATTTCACAATTTAAATTAGGTTCTAGTTGGAGCGCCCCACAATGTGTTTTAAAATTATTTAGTTTATATTTTCCTTGTCAAGTCTACTTAATTTATGTGTTAAGTGTTCAGGATCGTGGATAACAAAAGAGATGGACACTACTTTGCCTTGACGGTTTGACTAGAAGACTGTTGTAAGGCTAATGGGTCATCAAAAGAAGTCATCAAGAGAAGGCTAAAACACTACCAATTGGAATAAGGCTCGATGGCTACCACAAGGGACCGTTGGGAGGTTGACAGACCATTAATCCAATCCTTCTAAAATTCTAAAAAAGAGTCCGTTCTAGATAATACTTTACGAATAACTTGATGGACCATTGGGAGACTAACAAACCACCTAATCATCCATAAAGATCAATTGAAGTGAAAAACTAGAGTGACTTGATGATTCAAGTGACAGAACATCTACCTACAGACAAACAATCACTTAACAATCATAGGTAAGTTAGTATTTGTAAATTTTTTATTTTTAAATTGACGTGTCCCATGAAACCGACTGCTAAAATCTATTTCAACTTGGTCCAAATACGCAATCCAAATCTTACCCATATGTTAATTGAATTAATACCCTCATTTTCCACCACCTTTTCTACTTCATATTCTTCAACGATTGAAACTCTTATGTTCACAACTCTTAATTGCAGCCATTACCATTAACCACTTGTTTCATCATTGTTTCTTGTTTAAACCATCCTATAGCACAACATTATCCATCACCAAAAGGAAATCACCAATCACTTACTTTGATCTTGACATCTTCAAATATTAACATTTGGTACTTGCACAAGTGTTAGTTTCCATCTACATTTAGTGATTTAAGTATATCCAACTTTATATTTTCCTTTAGTGTAAGTTATTATTTTTGTGCTTCGTCGCATCTCATTTTCTTCTCCTAATTAATACAACTATTAAAGTTTGTACACACATAAAAATGATAGTCGTGTTATGTTGAATAGTTGTGTTCGGCATACTATCGTGGGTAAAACAAGGGTTAAGTCTTAATAACCCTAGGTTGGTAATTACCTACTTTAACTTGATTGAAATTGAGTACATTTGATTCTCCATTGAAGTACAAAAAATATTACCCATGACATGTTTGATAAAATGGCAAAAAAATGTTGTACAACCTTGTACTCCCAATGGATTGACTGATGGATCATCACATAAGCAATGAGAAATCATTCCAACTATCACAAAACTTCTTAGAAATTATTATTCTAGATAAGCGCTGACAGGTTGGCTGATGGATCATCACTTAGGTGATGGCCCACTATGCTAACCATTCTCTATCTCATAATTCATAAAGTATATCTATCTTATGAATGACAATTGAACTGATGAATCATCAGTCTTCTAATGACTCATTTGGGAAACTGTCATAGGTTTCTCAAGTCTTGACAGTAATTTGTTTAAGGGTTGACAACTAGGTTCACAAAACGCCACTCACATAATGGACTATGACCCAACACGTCATGCCTAGATAGTAACTAAATATTAATCTTCTACTTCAAATGTCATAATATGTCTAACTAGTTCCTACCTCAGGTACAATGACTCAAAAGCTACTATTAGGGAAAGGTGAGGGTAGATCAAGGTAACCCTAAGAAACCACTACTTTAAGACTTCGAGAGTCGAAAGTTGATATTGATGCACTAATATATAACACTAGGAAAAGTGATAAAAACTGACATCTATCTTCCTAGTTTGAAAAGGAATATGAATCATCAAGTATTGAGGTTAGTAGTGACGTGGAGAGAGATTGTAGTTTCAGCTCTAGCCCAAGCATAGAAAGTGAAAAAAAGACACCACTAGCCCATAAAAGGGACCTAAAAAGGAGAGAAGCAATGTAATCCATAGAAAAGATTTAGAGGTTAGATAATTAGTAAGATAGAAGGTTGAGGGTGCTAAGAATAACTATTATGATGGTCTTTTACCAACACAGTCATAGTCCAGAATCATAAAGTGGTTGCTTGCAGTAGAGTAATAGATAGTGACAACAAAGTTGCTAGAATATCCTGACATCGAGAGGTAGTTCAATGAGTATGGGCTAGGTTGTCTAATCAAACCACTATATTCTTACTAAACCACTATTATAAGGGAGTTCTTTGCAAATTATTTGGTTTTTCTAAGAAATACTGGCCAAAGGGCCTAAAAATGTCAGACATGAGGAATCAAATTTGAATTCCAGTTTTTATATGGAATTGAATATCCCTGTAGGTATACCATTAGAACTTGTTACTATTTAAATATTTGGGGTTGTTCTTAAACCCTTACTGCTGAGACTACATCCATGCCACTATTTTACTTGAAGTACAGATTTACATAAGAGAATTTTGTGAAGGTGGTCCAAGCTTAGAAGATATTTGAACGATAGCTAAAATCTTGGAAAAAGGATTTCAAACCATATATGGATAGAATCTTGCCAGAGGATTTGATGTCATATGAGAATCTACATACCTGAATAGTTAACATAAAAGAAAGAGTGAATAATAGGATGCAGGAACTTTCAATCCTATATCTAGCTAAGTTTATGGCTAAATCAAATCAAGCTCAAGCCGATACAACTAATTTGTAAGGAAATCTCATCATAAGCATATTTGACCCATTGGATAGTAGAGTTGGATAATGATAATGACATAGTTGACCTAATGGGACAGCCATTAGGAAAGAAAGTCAGAGTGGTAAGAAGAAAAGATGGAGAAAAGGGAGTATAGAAATAATATTAATGAGAAAAGAGATGTGGGAAAGACATTAAAGAAATCTAAAAAGAATAAGAAAGTAAGGAGAAAAGGGGTGATAGATGATGCTGCTGGTATGTCCACCAGTTCAGCACATGCAGGTGGGTCCACACCACCAGTATTATCAACGTCTACTCTTATTCATAAAAAGGTTACTAATTTGAGTGCCCCACCCACTGTTGGGGTCACTATTACCGAGACCGAGGCCGTTTAGTCCTTATATAATTTACTAAACTCCCAAGACTATGGGCTTTACAAGTATTCTATCCCTCTCTTGTACTTTTATTATTAATGTATTAAGGACAACATTTTTTCTTGTGGTGGGGTGGGGCACTTGTAAGTCTGTCTCTATGGGTTTCCTGTGCTCTTTTCCCTCATGTGTTACCTAGTAGAACCGATATATTTAGGATTTCTATTTATATTTTACAATTGTGATATTTGATGTACATATTGTGCCTACAAAAAGAAAATAACAAATAAATAACTATTATGTTGGAAAATAGGAATGTGGACCCTCTTAATATTATGATTGTGCATGTAGTTTTGTTCTGACTGACTATCTAAGGATCTATACTTAGAATTAGTACTCTCTAGATAAAGTGTCATAAGCTTAAGCTTGAGTATTTAATAATAGGTAGCATGGTTGTCCTTCAATGCAAGGTGTGTGTGAAGAGTTTGTTAAAATTCTTACTATGTGCATGTAGCTATAACTTGCCCAGTCCATTTTTTAGGTAATAAGTTGTTTCTCTAGGAGAGGATCACATGCCTTGTTTGAACTTAGTCCACTTAGCCCAAAAAACCTATTCAGAAATGTGTATAAATCCTCTTGATCCCTGTTTTGAGATTATAATATCTTTATTCAACAACTGCTAACCTTTCCTTCTCTACTATTTAAACCACTACTTTGGACATGGTCCCTCCTTGGACATCATGCACCCCAACACAGTCGAATTGCCTAATTAGGGATGGCAGCTATATAATGGTTTAATGAGCATAAAAAGGTTTAAATAGAGTAGTATTTGAATCATAGAAAACTCTAGGAGTGTGCGCAACAAAGAAAGAATCTAATCTTTTTACAAAATAAAAAATAGAATAATATATATATATATATATATATTTGTATATGAATGTATAATAAAAATTGTAAGAAAATTAGATTGTAGCCGACTCAGCAAGAGATATTGGTTAAGTGAGTAAGGTGAACAAGGGTGAAGTTGAAAAACAAGTTAAATAGTAGAATAACATGTGTCAATGAGGGCTAAGTCACTATTCCTAAAATATATCTCATCTGCACCCAAACCTTTAATACTAGGAAAATAAAGTCATATAGTGATCCTTGTCAATCGGTTATAGAACTTGGTAGGATGGTAAGGGAAAGATTATGGTATTGTATATGCATTATTGGAGGTTTGTTGTGTGAGTGAGATATTTGAATTATAGTCCCTAATTTAACTCTATAGATGTGAAATGGACTTCTCTGTGGTGAGAGAATGTGAATGATGCTTGTAGTTGTTATTTGTTGGACTAGGTGTCTTAAGTGTATATTATGTTGCTTATTTGGAGTGTAATGCCAAGCATGGATCCCTACTTTTTGACTAATGAATAGTTTATGCAAATATTATTAACGTAGTGGGTCCATTCAATTTTCGAATGGTTGCTCATTCTTTTATTGTTTGTATACTAGCATGATATTGGGTTAATTTGCTTGAGGACAAGAAAATGACCTATGTTGAGGGTGTTGATATATAGTCTTACATCAGTACAATTTGCATCTTCAGTTAAGGATAATTGCATATTTTCATGCAACCTTTGGAGTTTTTAATAATTTTTGTGTTTGTTTTAAGAAATCAAACTCAAGAGCAGGGAAAAGAGAAACTTGGAGCTATAAGTGTTCTGTGGCGGTGCATCTGAAAGAGCATCAATTTTCTGGTTGGACGTTGGACCCTCCTTTAAGTAAAAATAAAAATATAGGAAAACAGAAGCTGGATGACGGTCCACCTAATAGGATGTAAAGGCCTCGATGGACCATTACTTCAACCGCTGCACTGGAGTCCAAAAAAAATTAAAGTCAAGCAATACTTTAGTGGATGGTCCAACAAATCCCCGATGGACCGTCATTCCAATCATCATCTTTGAAAAGAATCCAACCAAATCTATTACCAGGTCACGATTCATCTAATGAACGATCACCTATTCGATGGATCGTCACTTACCCATCAAGGGGAACATGGAAACCTAGATTAGAATTATAAATTCTCACTATGCTGGATCCTATAAATACCTAATATAGGGTTTAGAATATGCTTCTTTCACACTAAGCTAATTTGCAACACTTCTTTGCTCTAAGAAATGATTTTCATAGTGCTTGAACACAATATACATGACTTGGATCACAAATTTGAATTATGAATTTCTATTGTGTAAGTTTTGACTCTTATATTAAGAAATTTAGTTGTTTCATCTCTTTTCTTGTCATGAGTGGCTAAAAACCCCATAATTAGGGTTGTGGGATCCTTAGTGGAAAATCACTTCTAGGGTTCATAGGTTCATTGAATTTGTATTATTGATGCGATTGTATTACTATTTCTTCATTTTCATGAGTTTCTGATGATTGAAAACATTAGAACAAGCCAAAGAATTTAACTTGATTGAGTAAAGAAGTTAATATTGGGAAAAGGGATTAGTAAATAAGAGTTTCCAACTACTGAATAAAGATTAATGCTTTAACTAGATTAGTCTATTGAGTATTAGACCAAATCAGTATTTCATCACTTTAAGATCAAGAAAACTAAAGTAAAGACCATCTTTGAAGGTTGGGAAACACTTAGATGGAGTGTTGATATAGATTTCCATATAATTGCGTGCATTGGTACAAATTCATATGTCGCATGACTTAGAAGTTATATAACACACAAGTGAACATAATCCTGGTTTTCTCTCTCTCATTGTTTGATACATTACAAAAATTTTGTCTAGAATTTGACACAAGAATAACAAATTTGTTATTTAACTACCCCACCCCTCTTATTTTATGGAAATTAATGACTAATTTTCCTTTAACCTACATACAACTCGATTAACACCTTATTCCCTATGGGATTTGAACCTAACTTCTGTTTGGTTATATATTTAACAACAATTGCTTACACTTTCTAAAAAATGAGTTGTAGTTTGGGCGTATCAATAGGAAGGAAAACTCTCTCAACTCCTTCAACTCCAACTAGGAATATCCTAGCTAGGAGCTATGCACCTAAAGATGACTTTCATTGCCTTAAACATTCAAGAGAGAAGATAGTTATGGGAGCATCTCATCTTATTCTCTTCATTAAACTCTCTACGAAGAGCTGAAATGTCCTGGGTAATGGAGCTGGAGACGGCCTTCTCCATGGACCTCCTAACGAAAGCCGAATTCTTCTTCAACTGTCTACTACAAATTGGGGATTTTTCCTGGGAAAGAGGGGCATCTTTATTATCCTCATTCATATAAAAAACCATTTCCGCTACCGTACTGTTCTCTATCCCACTTACATTTTTTTTTCTTTTCTTATGTCACAGCCCGAGACTACCCCTACTCGTGATATAATGCTTAGAGTCATAAGTGACCTTAAGCTAACCCATGTCCTGGCATGATACTGTGAATACTAAAAATAACTAACACTCACTCATGTAGAAATAGTAAATTTAAATAATAAGTTACGTAAATAATCCCCAAATGACAATACCTAAATAACCCATAAAGCTGAAAACATAATCATCTGACGGTCTAAAAGCCTTTAAATATGTTGAGTTTTGGGGACAAGCCCCCAGCTAACTTTAACTATCTAAAATAGAAATAAACAAAAGAAATAAAATAGTAATACTAATCCTCGAATGATCAGGACTCACCAAAGTACAATTACGAATGAGGTAGGAGATCGCACTAAGCGCATTAAGGATGCACAACATTAGAACCTATATTATGAGACAATATAGCAGAAAATAAAGTATGCGATCAATATTTTAAATGTACTGAGTATGTGAAATAAGAAATTACTCATATCAGCTGAACCTGATACAGGTAACATGGTAAATCGATGCATGACCAAGTAATGAATAAATTGAAAAAAATACAAGTTCATGCAAGTATCTAAATTTGAACTGTGTGTTTTGGACTGTGGGACATATTAATAACCCACATACCTCAATCTAAGCTAACGTGTGGCACCCCGAGCACTTTACATCAATCGCACGGAACCTATTCATAAACTCAATGTTAGAGACATATGGAACCCCAAGAACTTTATTGATTGTTCAAATATCCACCCAATCATCCACATCCTAAATAAGAATAATGGGAAGGGTAAATCCCAAAGAACCATATAGAGTATAGCATATGACTCCCTAACCCAACCCAAGACTCCATCTGGAGAAGCCACCACTAGTGGGCCCTAGCCAAACTCCTAGAGCCATTTGTAGAATTTTGAGGACTTTTTTTCCACCCTTATCATGATAAATCCTTGCTCACAACAAAGCCCAATCCATCTGTAGTTGTTATTTTGTTACCGCTTGCTTCATTAAGAAATGTTTCATAGGTGGGGTAATCTATTAATTTTCTACCATTGGTAAAGATTGACTTATAATTTTTAGTAAGAAAACCCATTAGAATTCATAAATGAAAAGAGAAGAATCAAAACAGAAAATTCAAACTTTCAGCTTTATTAGCTGGGAGGCTACTTCCTATAGCTTCCCGCTATAGCAACAGATATGTTCCTACAGAGCCATTGTTATAGTGTAATACCCCAAAAATCCAAATCAATATTAGCTCCATGTTTCAATATCATGCATAGTGCATTATATTTCTTTGATAGTTTTATGAGTTGGATTGATGTATGTTAAGGCCTCAAATAACTTCCAGTTATTAGATGAATCAAAATAATCCTTACCGATTGAATTTTTAATAAAAATATTGCTTTAGTCAAATTTAACTAAGTAAATCTTTTGATATATTAAGAATTTTCCAGCTCAATACCCACTAAATGATAGGAAATTGAATTAGCTTTCCAACAGTACCAATGTAGCCTAAATCTGATACTCGGGTGAGGAGTTATGGAACTTTTAGTGCAAAATAGTGGCCCAACGCGATAAGGCTGTGTCACAGTGATGGCCAAAATAATTTTCATACTTTTTCAGAGTGTCACCGCGATTTCCACCATATCTCGCCAAGGGGAATTTTTACAATTGTCCTTTTTCGGTGGGGTACCGTGATTGGCACTGCGTCGCGCCAAGCTTCTAGTTGGGGATCATCCATTTCCAGAGGCGCAATGTGATAGTACTGCATCGCACCGTAGGGTAAAATAGGGATTGTCAGTTTTCCAGTGGCCTGACCCAATTGCACCGTATCGCGCTGAAGCCAAAAATTTGGGATTTCCAACTTTTATGGTTTAAATTACCAAGACTGTTTGGTCTTTTCCCAAGGCCCTAAACTCGTCCAAAATACAAAATTAAAACCCTAAAGGGGAATTATGTACCCCATTACTCATAATTCCTCCCCAATAAACTAATTATCTTCCAAGAACAAACCCTAGCCCTTCAAGATTCAAGATCAAATCTCAAGAATTCACCATCAATTCTCACGAATTCATCAACCCAGGTATGTTAAGTGTTCATCTATGGGTTCCTTTCACCCATGGAGTCCATATATCCAATTCTAAATGCAAATTTGGGATATTTACAAGTTTTCATAAATTTAATTGTGATTTTAACCATGAATTCCCATAAATTGTAATTTTATACAATGTTTACATAAAATGTTGTTGCTATTGAACCCCACACGTTTGAACAATTGTATTTGCTATTTTAAATCATACTTAGTGATGTTGATGTTGAAATCATGTTATTTCTACAAGCTTTAAACTATTATCATGCTTAGATTGAACAAAGAATATCAAGTGCTTGATGAAATACCTAAAAGAATGAATTTTGGATAAATGCTTTCATATTATGTCCTCCAAGTTTTGTACTATTTTACTATTATTTCTATCGAGTCTTAGGGGTTGTGAATAACTAAATACTTAGTTTTTTACTTAGTCTCGATATCTTCAAAATAGTTTTAGAATATGTTATGAGCATTATCAGTTCAGTCGGTCATCATAATCAGTTAAACTTAGAACAGTTTAGTATTCTGAGTCAGTTCAGTTGGGAGTAGGATTTAGCATGGAGGAGTGCAGGAATGGAAGCTTCCCCATCAGATAGGCAGATTCGTTAGTAGCAGTCTCTATACTCCAAAACTATAGAGCCAGTGCAGGATTTGAGGAGTCACCCATCAGTTCAGGCTTGACTACCACCCAGGGGTTATCTATCAGTTTAGGCTTGACACCCTTGGTCCTTCATGATAGTACATCAGTGGATCTACACAGCCAGTGTTAGTACCCATGGCATGGTACTGAGACCCTTTCAACTGGGGTCATAAGTTGGACCCCAATTTTCTCATATTGGGCATGCCAGTTAGATGATAACTTACATTCTCTCAGTTCAGTATTTAGTATACTTCTGTTTAGGCTTGTATTGAATATAGCATACCGATATCAGTTATTCAGTTATTAGATTTCAGCATTTCAGTTTACAGATTATACTCAAAATATATTTTATGCTTGGTCATGCATTCTCAATATTTACAGACTTCATGCATTCTATTCAGTACTTCATGCTATTCATTCAGTAAGTTATTAATCCTGTACATGAAACCATGCATATCAGTCTACCTAATTTAGCATACCATTACATTCAAAGTACTAATCACATACTCTTGTCTTGCACTATCATGTATCATATCATAGTTTCATACGCTCAGTTCTCGGATCGCGCATAGACATTCTAGATTTTTCTACCCTAGCAGTAGTGAGTCCTTATATTTCAAGGACATGGTCTATTTATCTCAGTTATTTAATTAGTTCAGTATTACCTATTTAGTCGGGTTTAGTTGGGGGGTTTTCCCATTAGCTCCATAGTCAGTTGGTAGAGGCTTTTCAGATTAGTACATACAGTCAGTCAGTTCTGTTATTATTTTATTAGTTTCAGATAGTTGTTTCCAACAGTTGTTTCTAGATTCATGATCCAGTATTTTTTTTAGTTATTTAAAACTTTATGGCTTATTAGTTGTTCTTCCGTATATGTTATTATATTATTCAGTGCTCACAGCAAGTATCAGCTCATGGGTTAGCTTGTGGTCTCTCGGAGCCGTAAGCATTATATGGTACCCAGGGTGTACTCTTGGGGTGTTACAAACATGGTATCGGATCCTAAGATTTTAAAAATATACTAGGAATTTTGAAATTCACATCAAGTAGAATCTTGTGCATGGGTGTGAAGAGCGCCACACTTATGGCCAAGAGGCTATGAGGCATTTTAAGAAAAGTTTCCTTCTTTTAGTGTTCATGTCATGCGACTGAGCATAAGCTCATGTTAAACTATCTGTCTAATCTATTTTTCCTTCAGCTTATAGTGAACATACCTCCCAGAAAGACTAACGAAAGCAGAAATGTGAACCAGCTAGCACCTCTGCCCATTCAAAAAGATCCCCTAAATGATTATATTTCTCATGCAGAGTTCAGAGCTGTATTCACTACTCTAGATCACTCTGTAGTGGCTCAGAATGCTTAGCCAGCTGCTATTTTAGCCAACCCAGTGGCTAATACTATCGCAACTAGGATTTAGGACTTTACCTGAATAAATCCTCCTCTTATTTTGGGATCCAAATCTGGAGAGGATCCACAGGAATTCTTAAACATGGTCCAGAAGGCAATAGATATTATGAGGGTAACTTCTAGTGAGAGTGCTGAATTAGTTGCATACCAGTTGTAGGATATGGCTTATAAATAGTTTAAGCAGTGGAAGGTAGATAAAGGCACAGATGTAGGGCCTATAGAATGGGAAAGTTTGCTACTGCCTTCTTAGATAGATTCTTTTCATCGGATTTGAGAGAGGCTAAAGTGTTAGAGTTTATCAACTAGAGATAGGGCAACATGAGTGTAAAGGAGTATTCCCTTAAGTATACTCAGCTAGCTAGGTATGTTCCTTATGTGGTAGCTGATAGCAGGTCTAAGATGAGCAAGTTCATGTCTGGGGTATCTGACAGTATGGTCAAGGAGTGTAGGACTTTAATGTTGATAAAAGAGATGGACCTATCTAGGCTTATAGTCCATGCTAAACAGATTGAGGAGTAGAAGACTAAGGAGAGAGAGAGGGAGAACAAGAGAGCTAGAATAGGTAGCTTTAATTTTACTCAACTGAAGTCAGAGGGTGGTAATCATCCTTAATTCCATCAGAAATCTTCAGTCCCAGCTCCATCTTCAGATAGTGCCCCAGTAACCAAATTCATAAATTATAATCGAGATAGGGTGCTAGGCTCTAAGTCCTAAGGCATTGTTAATAGTTGTCGTGCAAATTCTCTTTGCCAGAAATATGGTAGAAACCATCAAGGTGAGTGTAAATCTGGAAGTGATGTATGTTTTAGGTCTGGAAAGCCAGGCTATCAGATTTAAGAGTGTAGGGTAGTTGCTCAAAAAGGTAGGGATTTACACCAACAGGGTATATCCCATCAATCATCAGTCACAGCTGGCTGCCCGACTCAGCAGGGTGCCACTTCCAGCGTTACTAGTGCTCAACATCAGAATAGGCTCTATGCCCTTCAGTCCCAACATGATCAGGAAAGTTCTCCTGACGTAGTCACTGGTACATTGCAAGTTTTTCATTTACATATCTATGATGTAATAGACCCCATAGCTACTCTTTTTTTGTAACCCCTTACATAGCTATCAACTTTTGAGTCAGTCCCAAAATCTTAGCAGAACCTTTTTTAGTATCTACCTCAGTAGGTGTCTCAATTGCAGCCCGACGGGTATACAAAACTGCCAGGTTACAGTATCTCAGAAAGTTACTTCAGTTAATCTTGTGGAGTTAGAGATGATGGATTTTAACGTCATTCTCAACATGGATTGGCTCCACTCATGCTATGCTTTAGTTGATAGCAGAAATAAAGTAGTTCATTTTCAATTTCCAAATGAACCAGTCCTTGAATGGAGGGGTAGTACTACAGAGCTTAGGGGTCAGCTTGTTTCATACCTTAGAGTGAGGAAAATGATATCCAAAGGGTGTATTTATCATTTTGTTCGAGTCAAAGGCTCAAATTCTGAGGCTCCAACTCTTGAGTTAGTTTCAGTAGTAAGGGAATTTTCGGATGTGCTCCCTGAAGATCTTCCTGAAATTCCTCTTGAAAGGGAAATTGACTTTAGAATAGACCTTCTTCCAGATACCCAGCCTATCTCTATTTTGATATATTGAATGGCTCCAACAAAACTTAAAGTATTGAAAGAACAGTTGAAAGATCTCCTAAATAAGGGATTTATTAGGCCCAGTGTCTCCCCGTAGGGCACACCAATCCTATTCGTGTGTAAGAAAGATGTTTCTCTTAGAATGTGCATTGACTACCGTCAGTTGAACAAAGTCATAATCAAAAACAAATATCCACTCCCCAGAATTGACGAGTTATTCAACCAACTTTAGGGTGCCAGTTATTTTTCTAAGATAGACCTCAGATCCAGTTATCATCAGCTCAGAGTTAGATAATATAATATTCTGAAAACAACTTTCAAAACTCAGTATGGTTGCTTCAAGTTTCTAGTCATGTCCTTTATTCTCACAAATTCCCCAGCAGCCTTCATGGACTTGATGAACCGAGTGTTCAAGCAGTATTTGGACATGTTCATCATAGTATTCATTAATGATATTCTAATCTATTCCCATAATGAAGATGGTCATGCAGACCACCTCAGAATAGTGTTGCAGACTCTTAGAAACAATTAGTTGTTTGCTAAATTCAGTAAGTGCAAATTTTGGCTAAGATCAATAGCTTTTCTTGGCCATATTATTTCCAGTAATGGCATTAGAGTTGATCCTTAAAAGACTAAAGTGGTGAGAAACTAGACCAGACCTATTTCTCTATTAAATATCAAGAGTTTCTTAGGTTTGGCTGGCTATTATCGATAATTTATTAAATGGTTTTCATCTATTGCATCCCCTATATCCAGATTGAATCAGAAGAAAGTTAAGTTTCAGTGATCAGATTCTTGTTAGAGGAGTTCTCAAGAGTTGAAGACTCGACTTAAGTGCCACAAAAAGAATTACCCTACCTGTGATCTTGAGTTAGCAGTTATTGTGTTCACCTTAAAGATTTGAAGGCACTATTTTTATGGGGTGCATGTTGATGTGTTCACAGATCATAAAAGCTTGCAGTATGTATTTTTGTAGAAAGATTTGAATTTGCACTAGAGAAAATGGTTAGAATTATTGAAAGATTATGCTATGAGTGTTTTGTATCACTCGAGCAAGGCCAATATAGAGGCAGATACCCTAAATAGATTGTATATGGGTATTGTTTCTCATGTTGAGAATGATAAGAAGAATTTAGTTCAGGAAGTTCATGAGCTTTCCAGATTAGGTATTCATTTGGTTAATTCAGCTGAGGGTAGCATTTGGGTTCAGAATAGTTTGGAAACTTCTTTGGCTGCCGAAGTAAAAGAAAAGCAGGATAGGGATCATAGTCTGGTGAAGTTGACGGAGTCAATCAAAGATCAGAAGTAAAGGTTTTCTTCCAAGGGGGATATGGTGTGTTGCGTTGCTAGGGTAGAGTGTGTGTTCCTTACGTTGATTAGTTGAAACAGCAAATTTTTGCAAAATCGCATGGTGTACGTTACTCAAATCATCTAGGGGCCACTAAGATGTTCCACGACTTATGGGAAGTCTATTGGTTGAGTGGGATAAAAAGAGATATTGCAGAGTTTGTGTCTAAGTGATCTACTTTTTAGCAGGTTAAGATTGAACATCCGAAGCCCAGTGGGTCTATGCAAGAGTTCAGTATTCCCAATTGGATATGGGAGGAAGTGACATGGACTTTATGATAGTTTTACCTCGTACTCATCGTCAGCATGATTCGATTTGGGTCATTATGGAGAAGATGACCAAATTAGCTCATTTCTTTACCGTCTATACTTCTTATTCAACTGAGGGCTATGCTAAGTTCTATATTAGAGAGTCGGTCAGGTTGCACGGTGTTCTGTTGTCTATCATCTTAGATAGAGGTACTCAGTTTACCTCTTACTTTTGGAAAGCTTTTTAAAAGGGTCTCGGTACCCAAGTTCACCTCAGTACAACCTTTCACCATCAGACAGATGGTCAGGTAGAGAGGACTATTCATACCCTTGAGGACATGTTGAGGGCGTGTGTAGTTGACTTTAAGGGCAGTTGGGATGACCACATGCCTCTGATTGAATTTACATATAATAACAACTATCATTCTAGTATTCAGATGGCTCCGTTTGAGGCTTTATATGGAAGGAGATATAGGTCTCTAGTTGGTTGGTTTAAGATAGGTGAAACCACTTTAATAGGGCCTGACTTGGTGTTTGATGCTTTGGAGAAAGTACAGTTAATGAAGGAGAGGCTTAAGGCATCCCAAAGCCGACAGAAGTCTTATGCAGATATGAGGAGAAAAGATCTTGAGCTTGAGGTTGGTGATTTTGTGTATCGAATTATCTCTCCCATGAAGGGAGTGAAGAGGTTTGGTAAGAAGGGGAATCTTAGTCCCAGATATATATTTGACCATACAAAATTTTGAGCTGTTTCAAAAAAATGGCTTATAAGCTTGAGTTTCCTATACACTTAGCCTTAGTGCAACCAGAAGAAGTGTATTGGTGACCCACCTATAGTTGTTCCCTTAGAAAGCGTAGATGTCCAGAACAGCCTTTTTTACGAAGAAATTCCAGTTGAGATCCTTGATCGACAAATTCGTAGACTAAGGAACAAAGAAATTCCCCTAGTTAAAGTTCTTTGGTGGAATCAGTCCGTTGAGAGAGCCACTTGGGAAGCAGAAGTGGATATTCGAACTAAGTACCCTCATCTTTTCTCCGCAACCTCAGACTCATCTTAAGGTAACAATCTTCTTAGAATTTTTCCTTTCCATGCTCAATCTTAGCTGAATATCATTCTCACGATAGTCACACATTCATAGAACCAGTTAAGTCATGTAATCTTGTTTTCATCATGTATATTCAGCATGTAACTTTAGTTCCTCAGTACTTTCAATTTAGCCAATCTCAATCGAGGAAGAATGTTCCCAAGAGGGAGATATTATAATACCCCAAAAATCTGAACCAATATTAGTGCCATGTTTCGAGCTCATTCGTATTGGATTATAGTCCTTTAATAGTTTTATGAGTTGGTTTGATGTACGTTAAGGCCTCAAATAAATCCCTTCTATTAGACGAATTAAAATAATCCTTACCGATTGAATTTTTAATAAAAAATGTTGCTTTAGTCAACTTCAACCGATCATATCTTTTGCTCTATTGAGAATTTTCCAACTCAGGACCAACCAAATGATAGGAAATTGAATTAGATTTCCAATGATACAAATTTCGCCCAAATCCGTTACTCGGGTGAGAAGTTATGTCACTTTTAGTCCAAAATAGTGGCCCTATGTGATAAGGCCGCATCACGATGATGGACAAAATAATGTTCGCCCTTTTCCAGAGTGTCACCGCCATTGCCACCACGTCACGCCAAGGGGAATTTTCACAATTGTCCTTTTCCAGTGAGGCACCGTGTTGGCACCTCATCGTGCCAGGCTTCAAGTTGGGGATCGTCCATTTCCAGAAGCGCAATGCTATAGCACCGTGTCGCGTCGTAGGGTAAAATAAGGATTGTCAATTTTCCAGTGGCCCGACGCGATTACACTGTATCGAGCCGAAGCCAAAAATTAGAATTTCCAGCTTTTGCGATTTAAATTCCAAGGACTATTTGGTCTTTTTTCAAGGCCCTAAACTCATCCAAAATACGAAATTAAAACCCTAAAGGGTCATTATGTGTCCCATTACACATAATTCCTCCCCAAGAAACTAATTATGTTTCAAGAACAAACCCTAGCCCTTCAATATCAATCTCAAGAATTCACCATCAATTCTCACAAATTCATAAACCCAGGTACGTTAAGTGTTCATCTATGGGTTCCTTTTACCCATGGAGTCCAAATATCCAATTCTAAATGCAAAGTTGGGTTCTTTACAAGTTTTCATGATTTTAATTGTGATTTTAATCATAAATTCCCATGAATTGTAATTCTACACTATGTTTACATACAATAGTTGTTGATAGTGAATTCCACATATTTGAACAATGTTATTCGCTGGTTTAAATCATACTTTGTGATGTTGATGCTAAAATCATGCTATTTCTACAAGCTTTAAACTATTCTCATGCTTAGTTTGAACTATGAATATCAAGTGTTTGATGAAATGCCTACAAGAATAAATTTTGGATAAGTGCTTTCATATTATATCCTCCAAGTTTAGTACTATTTTACTATTATTGATATCGAGTACTGGGGGTTATGAATACTCGAAAACTTAGTTGTTTACTTAGTCTCATTGTCTTCAGAATAGTTTCAGAACATGTTATGAGCATCATCAGTTCAGTTAGTCATCACAATCAGTTAAACTTAGAAAAGTTCAGTTTTCTAAGTTAGTTCAGTTGGGAGTAGGATTTAGCACCGAGCGAGTGCAGAGATGGAAGCTTCCCCATCAGATAGGTAGAGTCATTAGAAGAAGAACCTGTACTCTAGAACTATGTTGCCAACATAGGATTTGAGGAGTCACCCGTCAGTTCAGGCTTGACTACCTCCCAGGTGTCACCCGTCAGTTTAGGCTTGACACTCTTAGTCCTTCGGGATAGTACATCAGTGGATCCACACAGCCAATGTTAGTACCCATGGCACGGTACTAACACCCTTCCAACTGGGGTCACAGTTTAGGCCCCAATTTGCTCATATTAGGGCATGTCAATTAGATGATAGATCCCACAGTTTCAATTCAGCATTGTGTATACTTCAGTTAAGGCTTGTATTGACCATAGCATACAGATATCAGTTATTTAGTTATCAGATTTCAGCATTTCAGTTTACAAATTATACTCTGAACATGTTTTATGCTTGGTCCTATATTCTCAGTATTTATAAACTTTATGCATTCTATTTTGTACTTTATGTTATTCATTCAGTAAGTTATTACTCATGTACGTGAAACTATGTATATCTGTCTACCTCATTTAGTATACTAGTACATTCAAAGTATTGATCACATACTCTTTTTATGAACTATGATGTATCATATCATAGTTTCGGATGCTCAGTTCTCGGATCGTGCATAGACATTCCAGACTTTTCAGTCATATTAGTGGTGAGTCCTCATATTTTGACGACATGATCTATTTATCTCAGTTATTTCATTAGTTCAGTATTACCTATTTAGTTAGGGTTAGTTGAGGGTTTGTCCCATCAGCTCCACAGACAGTCAGTAAAGGCTTTTCAGACTAGTACAAATATTCAGTCAGTTTTGTTATTATTTTATTAGTTTCAGACAGTTGTTTCCAGCAGTTGTTTCCAGATTCATAATCTAGTATTGTTTTCAATTATTAAAACCTTATGGCTTATCAGTTGTTCTTCTACATATGTTATTATATTATTCAGTGCTCACAATAGGTACCAGCTCATAGGTTATCTTGTGTTCTCTCGAGACCGTAAGCACCGTGTGGCACCCAGGGTATACTCTTAGGGCGTTACATATAGCAAGATTTTATCCATTAAAATGGTTTCACTATAGCGACCTTTATTGTCCCCGACAGTCAAGAGGTGCAACAATGATGTTTCTTGACTCTAAAACTCCTATTTTTCATTTTGATTTTAGATTATTGTTTAAAAAATATCTTAGAATCCACTTAGATAAAAATTCGGGCATGATAACTCATATATAATGCCCAAATTATCAATTTAAATTTGAGAAGAACCCTTCACATTCTCTTCCATTTAGGGCTCATTTTACCTACAAACTTTGAGTCTCTTATGCTCAGAATATGATAGAAGCATTGTAAATGTAAGAGAAGCATCCATGCTTTTTAGACTCAATCTGGACCAAAACTAAAAGATAAAAATATCAACTCTAAAATCCTTTTATTCAATGAGATTCAAGCCTAAATCTTACATAATTTCGAGTAATGAACTAAATAAGAGTTAGGAATAGAGTGCCTTATTTCGATAAAGTGGGAGAGATAATTGGAGAGAGAGGGAGAGGATTTCAAGTAAAGGAAGGAAAATAAATAATAAAATTCATTCATTTCCCTTAAACTATTTCTAGAAGACATGTTGCAATAGCAGGGTCTCGCCTTAAACCCCATAATTTTTTTATGGTTTTGAAATTTTAAGCAGTTTGTTTGATGTCTATAGTTTGTTGAATGCCCAGATACTTCAGACACTCGGGGAATGGGTTTCTAATTTCACATTGTGCCACTTGTTAGCACAAAAACTTTTCTTGTTATATGAGTAGTGTAATTTCATTGTTAGAAATGTAGTATTGGGGATTTTGGTGTTCGTAGTTTGGTAAGTTTACCTTGTATTTCAATCCAAAGTTTAGGCTTTGGGTATCAGAAACTAGTTACCTACTATATTGCAGGGATAGTGTTAAGTTCTAATCTAGACCTAGACCAGTCATTTTTATGATCATTTGAGGATGAATGATGGGTAAATTGGTATCTATTATAATGACCTATTTTGTTGTTATAATGAAACATCTCGAGATGGGTACAAGGTACCAGTATTATTATGATTAAATTCATAAATTTATTTCGGGACACACAATTTAAATTTTAAATTTAAAAAATATGGGTCGAGCTGACGTCAGTCCACTATAGCAGGACTAATTCCACTATAGCATCTTTGATATAGAGACACCTTTTTTATAGCGACATGATACAGACCAGATACCTACTTAAGTGGGTTTTAGTTTTTTCTCTCCGCAATTTTAACAACTATGTGGGATAGCTTTAAACACTCTTATGGTAGCCCCCTATGTATTAGAGCCATGGAGAGGGGAAGATGGGTGAGAGTAGGGTACAAACCCATGAATTTTTATGGAATGAAGCATTTGTGATCTTGTAACAAGGTAGGAATTCATATTCGCTCATCCTTTCTACAACTTGTTGACGTCCAAGTAAGCTAATGTTATTTAAGTAGTGTATACCCAGGTTATGTGGTGTCAATGGATGGGAGATTTCATGATTAGAAATTTAGGCATAGAGTTTTGATGGATAAAAATGTTTAAGGTTAGGGTAACTGATAAGGCCCAAGCACAAAAGACAGTGTACATGGTCTTATCAAGTAGTAAAGTGGCCTTCAAGAAGCCAAGTATCGATTCCATAGGGACGTGTCGACAGCTATCCAATTCTAGTTTAACAATTGAAACAAAGTAACCAAGAAGAGTGTTAAATAATTGTAAACTAAAAATTAAAGTAAAAAATGAGTAAAGTAAAAGTCTCAGAACAGTCAATGGAGTAAAGCCTAGGGTTAAAGCACTTCGAACAATCATACTACATTATTGGACTTCATTCGTTAATTCGCTTATCTTGGTTGTTAATTCACAGGGTTAACTGCATTATCATGGTCTCTCGATCTCTAACGGTTTCGCTGACTTGGACCTTACAACTACATCATTGAGCGGGGATGTAATAATTCAATTAAGTGGTTTAAAGCTATCATCCTGCGTTGAATCAAGTAAGGGATTTAAGTACATCCCTGTCCTAGAGGCTAATTTGAATTCCTTATTTTATACAGAAATAAGAACCATTCTTTGTTTATTCCCATGTTCTATCTCCCTATTCCCTCTCCCTAGATCAAAAGGTCGACAACATATGTATTATAAGGGTCATCAATCCTCAAAATAATTAAATCAAGAATAACAAGTAACCAATAATGATAAGCGAATTAAACGAAATTAATCAAAAACAATAATAATCATGTTTTTGGATTTAACCCCGAAAAGAGGGTTTAGCCTTGAATGGAAATATTCATCATCCAATCTCTTGGAGTGATGATACAAATCATACCAAAAAACTAAATTAAAGAATGATAAAACCTAGAAAGAAGTTGTGGTAGCCTCCAATGATGTCCAAGTTGATCTAGGGTGTTCCAAGATGTTTAAAACGTGTTTTAGGGCATTATACTTACAGTAGACAAGTTATAAACTGACTTGGATTGGGTTTCCACGCTGTTTTATTTCATCTAGGCAGAATTATTCCAATTTTGGGCATCAACACATCGCGGTGTTGATCCAAATCGTAATTGTCAAGTTCCAGAATCTTGCCGTATTTACACCGCTTTACGGCGCATCCTTAAAATCCATTAGGAACTACACTTGCTGATGGTTCACTATTTTAGGACTCTTCTACATCCATTGTTGTTTCATACGTGTCCATTGTCTACTCCTACAGTCCACACGCACCCAAGACATTTCAGGGATCCAAATTGCATCAATTTTTGTATTGTGCTTTTGTTGAGCCATTCCAAACCTTTTTGAGTTGTTAGCACTTGATTTGAAGCTTGTATATCCTTAATATATCATCATAATTCATTTAATAAGCATCCTATATCATTAAATACAACAATTTAGAGCTCAAAACAACACAAGATCCAAGACGGTGAATCAAAAACACGAGCTAAGCATAGGTTAATTGCACTTTGATCTTTAACTCATTGTTTCGACTCTTGTATAGATCCAATTAACCCATGAAAATTATACAAAAAAATTTTCACATATAAGTACACAATAAAAAAACTTAGGAATTAATTAAAACACATTAGAATCTAACACGATAGACTAGACAAACACCTAGCTCAAGCTAGTCACACTAGTTTTCTCGGTTGAACTCTAAACGATCAATTTGAATCAAAACTTATGTGAAAATACCTTTAAACATTGTAAACACATACTTGGACACATAAATGATCATTTATATCATTATAAACACATATAGAATAAGAATAGTCCTCAAAACAAGGCTAAAAAGGTTAGAATAGTAACGCTAGAATGCATAAATACACCCAACATCACCACCCCACACTTAAAGCCTTGTTCGTCCTCGAACAACTCTTCACTATAAACATCATGAGCTGTAAAAACTCCACACATGTCTCCCTATCACCAATAGATACCACACATACCCTATAGACCCTTCTAGCCACAACAAAATCACCCACCGGGGTAGACATAAAGAAGGGATAAGGAATACTCTTAGGACCAAAACCAAAATGAACAACCACATAAGGGGTCACATAAGAAAGGGTATACCTCGGATCAAGAAAATAATATACATCACAATAAAAAAGGTGTAACGTACCAGTAATAATATGAGGAGATGCCTTAGATTCCTGACGAGTGGCAAGAGCATAAAAATGATTTTGAACTGTGCTTGTACAAGAAGTAACACGTTTTGGCACAGGAGCTGAAGAAGTAGAAATTGAAAAATTATTAGCTTAAGTGGCAACATTTGTTAATAGATAGTTCCTTTGAAAATAACCAAGTTAGCCATATTTGAAACACATATTCCTCTCTTCATCACAATAACTACGGTGCATCTGTCCACATAATTTATAAGGAGGATATAATGGAGCTGACTGAGCTCTACTAGCTGGGTTTGGGCAACCTAGGCCTTAAACCTACTACCAGCCTAAAAGCAACGATCTCCAAATAGCTTAGGATACAGAGCACTAGCCGTATAACAGAAACCATAATTTCCCCAAGACATCTTATTTCTCTACTACTATTCTGCTGGCATCTACCCTACTCTGAATACCTAAACTTTTTATTCTGCATCTCTCACAATTTCTACTTACTTCTTCTTTTCTTTTTTAACCTATTGTATAAACACCACTAGCCTAGAGATATCCATGTCATTATTTAACATTACCACCTTATACTCTAGTACCAGGTCTTAAGAAAAATCCAAAGCAAACTTTCTCATCCTTGCCCTCATGCTAGACACCAACTTTAGAGCATAATGAGACAACTAATGGAACTTTAAAGAATATTCCTTTACAGTCATCCTTCCCTACTTTAAGTTCACAAACTCTTCAACTTTAGCCTACCTTATCTCCTAAGAAAAGAAGTAATCAAGGAAAGCACCAAAAAATTTCTCCCACATAGCCTGCTTAATATTATTTCCCCTCGACTACTTCTACTCTTCATACCACTGGTATGCCATATCCTTCAATTGATATGCGTCAAACTTCATACCCTCCAATAAATAGTATGCATCACCCTAAATATATTCTCTATCTCATCAACAAACCTTTGAGGATCTTTCTCAACCTTAGAGCCTATAAGGGTCAGAGGATTCAGCCTTAGAAACTAGCCAACTCTTGTGACCGCAGAAGATGGAGTAGAAAAACTAACATAGTAAGAATGAAAAGACTGAGAAGTAACCAATTGAGTTAGAAGATGAATAGATTTATGGAATTTGGAATTAGAAATATCTCTTTGGGGTGGTGGGTCATGAAGATCATCAGCCCGAGAAGCTCAAGAAGGACTGGTAGGAACAGGTAGAACTCTATGTAGGCATTTAGAAGTAGGGGACTTAGACTAGGTATGTACTCTATAAATAGAATGAGTTCCATCCACATTATCCTTAGGTGGGATAGAGGAGTTTCCACGACTATCAAATCTTCAAAGAGGCATGATGTGAAATATTAACAAACGAAAATAGGGGAGATTTGAAGACCTTACACTCTATAGCCTAAAAATTAGATCATAAGAAAAGGAAACATTTCTAAATTCCCTGTAGTCTCTCCCTTATAAGTGAGGCATGCTATACATCCAAGATAGAGAATCTACTTGTCACGGCTTTGTGGACGCCCAATGACCATGAACCTAGGCTATAATTCTAACTTTTTCACGAACAAAACCAGGGCCTCTTCATGATAAGTATCATAATTCCACTGAGGACCAAAGACTACCCTCTGTACCCTAACTAACTAAATATTAATATAACTAGTAGCATATGAATTCTGAACATAGAACATGACAGAGTTGAGTTTTGAACATATAATAAGATAGATGAATCAACTATTTAATACCCATCCCAATCCACAGTAATCCACAAAGCCTCTAAAATCTAAGAACAACCTAAGTCAGGACAAGCCCCCGACCATAGCCAAAAAGATTCCAAAAAGAAATAGTCAAAAACAAATTGAAACAAGAACATATAATGAGGGTCTTCCAAAGTATGAAAGCTTACTACTTCAACGTGACTCATGATTAATACAGAAATCACCTAATCACTATGCAGTAAAAGAAGAAGTGTCTCCATTCCCTGAATTATGTAGGGATACAGCATTTGGAGACGGTTAGCAGGGTGAGTAATAGCATGTAACTCAAGGTAGGGATAAAATAATTCCAACTTAAAATCCAGTCCAAACTCAATGTACATGTTCATATACATGCATAAAATACATATATATATATATATATATATAAGATGTCGAGATAGGGAACAAGGCTTAATATGACATTTAAAACCATTAACTTAGATTGTGTAGCTCTAGCCATCCTAAGTCACCCACGGGCTATATGGGTTCAGATTTTCCTACTAAAAGGCTTCTTGTGTGTTATCTCCAAGGATGATCCAGGGGATACCTCGACCACATCCAATCCAATATATATGTATATATATTTATATATATATATGCATAAACGATGCACACGGTCATAAAAAACCCCACGTCAGTAAACATGGTTTCTAGTATCAGTCCCCCTGGGACCTCCACCTTTCATGGCGAGCTACACAACCCCCTTTAACTCCAATTAAAAAACTTCACATAGACCATCTATTTAACTAAGAAATTATCCATTATGGCATCAACCATAGATATCGTCATACCATTATGCTTGCAAGACTATAATTATGTCATACCAATTCCATCAACCTGGGTAATATTATGACTCCCTTATTTTATTAAATCGAGTTGGGGAAAAAAAGTTGTTTAGACTCGCTAAGGCTAGGGAGAAGAAGGGTCATGACCTCGACCAGGTGAAGTGCATTAAGGGGGAGGACAGTACAGTGTTGGTGGAGGACGGCCACATTAAGAATAGATAGCGGTCGTATTTTTATAGGCTCTTGAATGATGAAGAGGATAGAGCTATTGTGTTAGGGGAGCTGGACCACTCAAAGGAGTGTCAGGATTTTAGTTATTGTAGACGTTTTAAGGTAGAAGAGGTTAAAGAGGTTGTTCACAGGATGAGAAAGGGTAAGGAAACGGGGCCTCATGAGATATTGGTGGATTTTTGGAAGTTTTCTGGCGAGGCTGGTTTAATGTGGTTGACTGAATTGTTTAACAAAATTTTCAGGATGGTGAAAATACCCGAGACTTAGAGGTGGAGTACTATGATCCCTATTTATTAGAACAAAGGTGAAATTCAGAGTTGCAATAACTATAGGGGTATTAAGTTATTGAGTCACTGTATGAAGATTTGGGAGAGAGTGGTCGATGTTAGGCTAAGACAGATAGTGTCTATTTCGGAGAACTAGTTTGGATTTATGCCTAGCTGCTCAACGATGGAGGCAATTCACCTGGTACGGAGGCTGGTGAAATAGTATAGGGAAAGGAAGAAAGACCTGCACATGGTGTTTATCGACTTGGAGAAGGCATATGACAAAGTCCCCAGGGAGGTGCTTTGGAGATGCTTGGAGATGAGTCTTAAAAAAAATTTAAGACAAATACAATTAATAGTCAAGTAAACACAATTGATCTAACCCGAAACTGTATTTCCCGCCAACAGCATCAAAATTTGATGTCGCCCAAATTACACCTTGCAATGAAGTATAAAGCGGTCATCGAACAAATATACAACCCAACTATATTTGGTTCGATCCTCTGAGGAATGTGGTTAGGACCTAGGTCAATGTGGTTATTTAGAATATTAATTAATTCTTTTCAAAATAGGGGATTAAAAAGAACAAGTCGACATTTCATAAATTGAAGTAACAAATAAGCAAATATCAGTTTATGTTGAGAAAACCAATGAGAATGATTAACTAAGACAGTGTTCTCCCTGACACCCTAACTCTGCAGACTTATCATGCTTCATTAAACTCTCTCAATGCCTTGCATGAAGAATATAACAAGTTATGTATCACCAATCGTATTTTGAACGCCTTTGGGGAATTTCACTTATCACCTGTTGGGTCTCAGTGTGTCGCGTTACGAACCCTTATCCTGGATCCCATATTAACTATTACCTTTTTAGTGCCAAGTTAATTATATGAGGGTTGGTAACCTTAAATTAGTATTGTGATCTTGTTTTCCTAATCTCTACCTCTCTTTTGAAGTAAGTATCAAATATAGGAAAGTTCTTAACGATTGTAGTCATTATGAAAGAAATAAAATCGAATAAAAATTACAATACATGCAAGAACATCAATCAATCAAGACTTAGCAATTCCTCTTCTTTGTTACTCTTTTATGGTTTCCACAATCCTAGCTGTGGGATTTAGCCACTCATAGCTTGAAAATCCCAATTAAAAATCATAGACAAAATCATAATTATGAACTTACAAATTGAGTAGAGTAAATCTGAAATTTTAAATTCTCAAAGAAAAATAAATTAAGATGGAGAAGAAAAAAATAAATCAACTTTCTCCGACCTCCACAATGGCTCCAAGCTTTCTCTAATAAAAAGTTTACAAGTTACTTCTCAAAAGTTGTCAAAAAATTACATAAAAAATACTTTGTAAAATATTTATAGGTGTAAGAAAAGCCCCAAAATAAAATAATTGTGTCCAAAATAGGCTAGAACACAAAAATGCAGTCCAAATTGGACTGGATTTCATCAAAAATAGTGCAGTCATCCAATGCTTTCCATATTCCCCCCTTCAATTTGAAATTCTAGGTAGAAATTCCTTATTTTGATAATTTAATCTATTAAGTTGGCCGCGTGATTTTCTTATATAACTTCTCGATTTTACTTTTATTTTTTCTCCAAATTTCTTCATTGTCACACCAATTTAATCCTACAAATAAAAATACAATAGTAAGAAAAATTCATAAAATTAATGCTCAAAAGGGATAAATAAAAATACTAAATATAAGACAAATAATGACCAGATATATGTAATTTTTACCTCACATCAACCAACAAATCACACAATATATCATCCGACTTCTTCACAGTATGATCAGCCATCAATAGTCTCATAGATGTCGGCTTAGATGGCCCCAACCCAACTGCTTGTACACAACTAGTGACATCAAACTAATACTAGCTCCCAAGTCACATAATGCTTGTACAAAATTTAGGGATACAATAGTGCATGGAAAAAGAAAGCTCTTTGATCCTCTTTCTTCTCAAACAAATATTAGAAAGCAATAGCACTATAGTGGTGGATATTATAAGTGGGCTCAAAACTCATCATCAAACTTTTTGACGCTAAATCCTTCATAAACTTTGCATAACTAGGCATTTGCTCAAAAGCTTCAACAAGAGGGATATTTATAGGAAATTCCTTCAATATCGATATGAATTACTAATATTTCCCTTCTTCCCTCTTCTTTTTCTTCTTCAACCATTAAGGAATAGGTAGGCGAGGTCGTGGAATAGTCTTTGACACTAGTTTGACCTTTTAAATCATTCCCTTATCTTTCTCAGTTTAGTCACTAACTTCTCAGTTTTAGCTTTGGGTGCAACATCGATATCTACAATATCATCTTTTACTTCATCAACTATTGGTATATGTGGACCAATAGTAGCCTTACCACTCCGAGTGGTAATTGCTAGGTAGTTACTGTTGTTTTTAGAATTCTGAATGGTATTGCTTGGAAGAGTTCTTGGTTAAAGTTTAATCAAAGTAGCCGACATCTGAACAAACTACTCCTCTAGGTTCTTAATTGCATTAGAATGCGTTCTACTTTCTGGCTTAATGCCAAAATATCTGCCTTAATCTCCGTAAGGAAACACTCGATTCTTTAAAACCTTAACCAGCTTTGTAAGTAATGCTTCCATCCTTGAGTCAGCATTACAATTACTCGGTGTAACGTACACACCACTCATATCTTTAAAATCATCCTTTTATCCTCCAGTCAGCATCCATCTCTACTCTTCTACATATATCTGTCCCCATAATAGTTCCAACTTTGATTTCATTTTCTTGAGTTCTAAGTCTCCTAATTAGACCCTTGGACCTTAGCTCGAAAACCCACTATATCTTTATCCAAGTACTTAACTTTCTCCTGAGTATTAGATTCATAATGTCAAAAAGATTACCTTGTGTGCCCACAACATTCAACTTTTTAGATTTCATAGTTTCAAACTACTTGTTAAGATACCCAATTTCGTTTCCCAACTATGCTATCGCTTGAGCCACTGTCTCATTTGTGGATCTCTGCTCACTAGAAGCAATAATATCATAAGTACTAGCTCCTATTTCTACCTCTTGAGTATGTCATCCTTGATTGGTTTTGATGATTCGATCCAAGATTTTTGCATCCTGCTCCCAAGAATACACATTAAAGCATCACTAGTAATAGTATAAGAAACATCTTTTGTGTTTGTATTCAGGGCTCTATAAAATATCTTGAGAAAATTTCATCTTGAAATTCTGTGATTGGGCACATTAATCAACTTCTTTTTAAATCTCAGCCAAGTCTCATATAGTCCCTTTGAATGCAATTGCCTGAAATTGTAAATCTTATCCTTTAAGTACAAAATTCTTAACGAAAGAAGAATTTGTCCAAGAATTGTATTTGTAACTCATTCAAAGAGAAAATGGACCCACGGGGTAGTTTACCTAACCATAACGTCACTTTGTCTTTAATAAAGAATAAGAACAACTTGAGTCTCTTTCTTCTTACTCCAGGAAGATTATACGAAATAAAAATCCCAATGAAATTCATAGTACGCATATTTTCATAATCAATTGGAAAACCAACACATCCTTCAAACTAATCACCTAAACCATTATACTCATAATGTCAAATTTAGTTCATTGGCACAACTCATGAGAAATAATAGCTCATATCTCAATCGGTTCAACATACCCAAAATCTTCTTCCAGATCATCATACACTCTCAAGTACTAATAAGAGGGTTTTTAAGCTCTATCTATTATAAGGCTTATCCTATTTGTGTGATGGTTAATGATACACTACCTCATGTTGAGCCCTTTTCTCAACATTTCAGGCTAGTGCTAACACCATATACTCTTCATCTAATAATTGGTTAATAATTTCTTCATCTGTCATATTAACACCAATTGAAGGTAGGATCATCTTAAATCCCCTAGCGTTGGTCTCCATGCACATACTCTTTTGTTTTAAAATTCTATCGTAAGGTCTGTTCAAGCATAGGATCAAAAGGAATCAATGGATTGCCTTGACTCCTAGTACAAGGCATACATTAGCGTAAGTCCTAAAAATAATAGAAATAGAAAACCAACAACCTTAACAACTTCTATCAATCAATCCATAACTGTATTCCCTGGAAACCATGCCAAGATTTAATATCACATAATTTACACCTCCTAAAAAGTATAATACAGCCACTTCTCAAATATAAAACCAAATAAAGGTTGGGGTTGAACCCATCAAAAATAGGATGGAAATCTGTCTAGAATTTGTAGAGGCGGTCAGAAAGTGCAGAATGTAAAAGAAGCTTTTGTACGAATAATAGTAGTAATAACAGTGCTTGGACTATTTAGGCTATTATTAATATGAGACAATCACTAGGATTATATTCCCTCTGATTTTCTAACTCCACATACTTATCATGCTCATCAAACTATCTTGATGTCTTTTATGCATAAACTAATGACTTTTGTATCACCAACTGTCTCTCCACTTTGACATTGGTGAATTTCACTCATCTCATCTTGTTCTCAGAGTATCGCATTACTAACCCTTATCCTTGATCTCAGATTAACTATCTCCTTTTTTTCTTAAGTTAATTAGATGAAGGTTAGTAGCTTTAAATTATTGTTGTGGTCTTCTTTTCTTTATCTCAACCTCTCTCTTGAGTTAGTGTAAAATACAAGTAAGTTCTTCATATTTTCAATTATTGAGAAGGAAATCAATATGAAAAAAACACAATGCATGCAAGAACACCAATCATGAAAAACTTTGCACTTTTTTTACATCATTATTCAATCAGGATTCCCACAACCCTAGTAATGTGGTTTAGCTATTCATGATTGCAAAAACACACATTTAATTCATAATTGAAAGCATATGAATTATCTCACAAACAATTACGAATGAAAACTAAAATCCCAAATTAATATCAAACCCTTAAATTCAAGAACAAGAATTCCAAGATCAAAAGTATATCTCAGAACTTAATATAATATTACAATTATATAAAGCAAAACAAATAATAGTAAAACACAAAAGGGTTATTTATAGTTACACCATAGTTCTCCTAAAAAAATAGACTAATAAAGATTGGTAGTGGAAATGCCTTACACAATGAGTCATCTGTACTGAGATGACTCATTGTCAACTCTGTATCCTAGGGTTCCCTGCAATTGGTGATGACTCATTAGGTCACTAGATGAGTCATTGCCTGACTCGTAGGGTTTTCAATAAGATTTTAACCTTCGGATCTTTAATTCCTTATTCTCAAAATAATGGTCACTACGAGTCGTAGCCTGTCCCTATTACTCATCGCCAGCTTTATTTCTACTGCTATCGAACTTGCACTATTTCAGGACTTTGTTTCTCTTTTTCTCAGAAAGCCTCTCATTATGACTTGTAGTCTATCCCTATGAGTCGTTGTTAGTGTATACTTTATTATTTTTCCTCTAATGACCCACTGGTCAGATGACGACTTGGACGACGAGTCATAACATCACCCAATGACTTGTGGTCCAAGAAGAAGTCTAATATGTTAGAGCTTTTTCTTCATTTTATGATTCTACTCACTTCCCACCCTATTTCCTACAAAAACACAAAAAAAATCATATCTTACAAAAGGAGATAAGTATTTGCATAATTTCATTATTTTAAGCATCTAAAGTTTCATGAAATCATGGTCATCACCTATATCTATGATTTTAGTACATGGATTGAATTTATCCCTTGTAGATTATGATTAAAGGGTGATTTATAATACCAATAGTGTGTATGTACAAGGTACAAGTAAGTTTGATAGTTCCATGAGTGAATCGGGTAACCTTCATATGCATTGTGGAACTTGGAATTTGATGACTTATTTTGGTTTGACTTAACTATTAATTCTTGTTAGCTACTTGACTAGTGTATTATATCTGGTAGTGAAATGGTAATTGTGTTTAAGATTAAAAGGGATTTTTGTATACATGAGTAGGATGAAGATGGTTGTAATTTATCGATTAAGTTTAATTTAATAACTTGTGGTCTCATTAATAGTTTATTATCTGAATATGACATTTCTCTAAATGCTTGCTTGACTTTTTTATGGTCCTTAATTTGGGTTAGGGTCAACTTTGATGTGGTCATTTTTTTATAATTATGGTAGACTTTTGTATAATGCCAGAATCAATGGTTTAAGATAGTGAAGTCATAAGGGTGATAGTGGTATCTTAGAGTCCATAACTAGTAGGTTAGTAGAAGGTAATTAGTCTATTTGAGGGGAAATGGTGAGGTAAGGCCAAGTAGTTTTAAGTGTTCATAGAAGGAAAACAGGTGATATGGAATGAATATAATAAGATACATGTTATCTTTTGAATATTTATGTTATGTTTATGTGTAATCCAACTCGGTTCAACCAATGAGGCTTACAGTATGTATAGTCAGTAATTATGCTACTCTTACTATATCCTTTTTAGGGCATAGTCTATTGTAGGAATCAATGTCGGTTCAATGATTGTTGCAGTTATTGATTCTTCATCGGCTCCCACTCCCTGGTTCCATGATTTTTGTTATGAGTGTTTCTTTGGCAACTTCCACTCCTTCTGCTCATGGTGGAAGTTGTGTCCAACTCTATTTTTTTCCTAGAAGCTCGTGTACTAGTTTAGATTAGATACTTTGGTATTTCCTTTAAGCAATTGTCTTGTAAAAGTTCCTATAATAATAATGGCTCATTGATTGATTAAGTATTTTTCCTCTTAACTTTTAAGGGGTGGTAAAGGGTTCTCCTCTCTAGGTAGATTAGAATAGGTGCCTCACAATTCAATAAATTGGGTCATGATAGTGTGGTTATGAGGTATTTGGGAGAGATTTAGGACATTTCTTCATTTTGAAAGGATTTTGAGTTGGTATGGTTGACTTTGGTAAATATTCAAAGATTCAAACAACGTATGTGAATTTCATCAGTTCCATCATCTCTAAATATCTAATTTAGGTTAGCAGAGTCATTATTTGGGTCTAAGAAAGTTTGATGTTATTTGGAGATTTTGTACGAGATATTGCAAAATTTAACCTATAATTGACTTCGGTCAATGTTCGATGGAAATCACCTTTGTTGGAAAGCCTGACACAATGTTGAGCTTAAAATATCAAATGTGGTCTAGTGACATAGTTGAATTATTTGTATAGGATTTAGAATGAATTCCAAGGGTCAAATTGGGTGAGTATGGAATTATTTCATAGTTGTTGTCATGTGTTGTTGGTGCAAGGATAGAATTCCCTTCACGATCACAACACCCTTATTCCATTTTATGATGAGAAAGCTAGCCTTTCATTATGTTTGCGAGTAGTTATCTGAGTCGGATTTAATTTTTCTCTTTAACTTTGTGATAGGACCCTCACAATTATGATGGGTAAGGATGGGTCAGACTGTGATCATGATGGGGTCTTGTGATAGTAACAAAGAGTTTTCTAGAAATTTTTTAAACCCATTACACAATTTTGAGCTTTGAGATTTGATTTTGTGCTATTCAAAAAGATAATTCTTAGTTTTCTTTATTGGATAAGAATTTATAACATAAATTTAATAATCCTCAATGATTAGTTCATGATTTCACCCTTAAATTATTGTTTTTCAATCTAGAATTTTGTAGTTTTACCATTAAAGATAATATAGGATATGTTGATTATTTCAAACCTATTTCAACCTTGTTTTCTATTGGATTTCAAATTTGAACTCCCTTAACTATGGGTGATGTGATTTTTCAATAACATTATCATGTTACCTTACTATCTAGGGTTGACTTTTGAACTCAGATTGGGGAAGTGTCAATATGGGTATTTTGCTTTCTTTTCTTATGTAGAACTCATATTTGAATATATTGGGCTCATTTGGAGGTATTTTGAAAGGGTCAATCTTAGATTTGACTCTTTGGGATTTATTAAGGCAAGTTTAAACTTACATTGACTCATTTTTAAAGTGCTTAAGTATTTATTTCATAAATTAGGAGAAATGGATTTGGGATACTGTAAAGATGAGGTGAACAATATATGTATGGGTATTAATATATTATCAAGGGGAAATGGAATTAATGATTTGATGAGTATTAACTTAACCTTGAAATATGGATTAGTATCTCTATCAGACTTGATAGATGTTGATATTAACAGTGTGTCCAATATGAGTGTGATTTGAATTACTTGAGCTATATTAAGGAATTCTAAACTTGTAGCTCATGTTAGTAAGGTGAGTATGGCCTTGTGAACCTCGATTTGAGATATTATTTTGTTTGGCCTTATGAAGCTGGAATGGATATATCTATGTTACCCTTATTATTGTGTTCAGACATACTTATATCATAGCACTGTGAAGTTAATATTCTGATAAAACTTGATTTGAAATGTCTTGCATGCCCAATGGGAAAGTGTCCCCACTAAATTTTACTGATTTGCCTTTTATATCCAATGTGAACAGCCCGATTGAACATTGTTCTAGGAGGATTCATTTATTTGTATGCTTGATGAAAAATTATTTTGCATGGGTGTATCAACCTCACCATCTCCCATGTGTCCCAGCCTTCTAGACAAACAACAGGTTTATATTGTCATTCATTGTATCATTAAATTATTTCTATATGTGTTCTTCATGGTATTTAAGTACTATTTGTTAAGTGATTGATAATACACTAGTTTTGAGAGTCTGTGTTGATTACTCTTATTGTTACGATATATGTGGTAGACTAGGCTAGATTTCTTGAGTTCAATTCACTTTATTTTGGATGGCTAGTGTTAATGTGTCTTCATCACTACTTTGAAGTACAATCAATCGACGAAGTTGCTGAGTACAAGTGATTATGTACTCACCCTAATTATACACTTTACTTGCAGGCACCAAGCTGGCACCCACAAGCATTGATTATGATATTGTGTGCTATTATTCCTGGCGATTTGAGGTAGTTGTTGCTAATCTCAGAGATAAATGAAATCTCCTCTATCTTTTCTTTATGTTTTTTCTACATTTTGAAACACTTGAGACTCTTTCATTGTACTTTGTATCTCAAGGGTTGTACTTGTGACCTAAAGAAATATCCTCTTTCCATGTTTTGAAACACTTGAGACTTTTTCATTGTACTTTGGGTGGGTATGTGGACCTCATGGATTGCGCATGTGTCCTAGCTAGCTATAGAAATTAGTGGGTTTATATTGTTATTCATTGCATCATTACATAATTTCTATATGATTTCTTCTTGGTATTAAAGTACTATATTTGTTTATTGATTGATATTGCACTGGTTTTGAGAGTTAGTGATGAACACGCTTATTGTTGCCATATACTTGTTAAACTAGGCTAGCTTTCCTGAGTGTAATTCTTTTGATTGTTTTGGATGATTAGTGTTGGTGTATCTTCACCACTGCTTTGAATTAGCATTGATCTATGATGTTGTTGATTACAAGAAGTTATGTACTCACTCTTACTATTTTTCTTGAACCTTACTTGCAGGTACCGAGCTAGAAGCCCCTGGGTGTTGATTATGATAGCGTGTGCTAATAGTACTAGAGATTCGGGGCAGCTGATTTTGATCTCAGAACTAATGAAATCTCCTCTATATTATCATTATGATTTTTTTTGTATTTTGAAACACTTTATATTTTTCATTTAACTCTATATTTAGAGGATTGTACTTGTGACCACAAGACCTGGAATAGTTTCCATTCTGGCTATGTTTATCTCAATCTATTCATACTAAATCTTCTTGGGTTCTAATGTAGCTTAATTACTTTTGCTTCTAAACTGATGAGTTTTATATTTCAAGTTGGGATTAGTCTTATCTGCTGCCATAGGAGTGATATGTGTCATTACAGTCTCACTTTTGGATCGCGATAGAAATACTCCCAAGAATTTGGGGCATAAGCTAGGCATAAAAGTGTAAGCTCTGAGTTATATTTGACTTTTAATATTTTAAAAATATTTTTATATATATTATATTTTTTAACCATTTGTTCATTGATATTTATAATTTATACTATCATGTTTTCATGTTTTAGCAATTTTTCTTGAAATATATAATTAAAGAAAGCAACTTACATATAAAGTGATACTAACATAAAGAGTATTTTAAATAATCATGCCTAAAGTTAATAAGATAGAGATTTTATGGCACTATGTTCCTGAGTAATCTTATAATTTTTTTGGCCACTAATCATAAAATTTTTATATTCTCCATTCATGAAATACATAAATAATAATCAATGAAAAAATTTATGAAGGGTGGGAAGGACTAGTAGATGTGGAGATTGATAGTAAAATGGATGATGTTATTTTAAAGATTATATCTTAGATAATATCCATTTTCGTGTTGTTATCTTTATCAAATAATAATTAGAATAGTTTTCTACATTATTGGTGACTGATTTAAATTTATTTGCAATTGAGAATTCTACTTTTTCTTATTTATTAGTGCTAAAATTGAACATACATGAGATATACGCTCCAAATCTATGGAACTTATCCATTGTATTTTGGAGCTTATGACTCATCCTGTGCTATTGAAAAATGCAACATCTCGTGTCCTCTCATTTTAAAAGACTGTGTAGTATCTTAATATTTTGTTTGAAAGGTTGTACGGATATTTAGTCTTTAGAAGAATGGAAAAATATTTTGGAATAAATAAGAACAATTTAGGATGAAAGGATGTTATCCACAACTATCTAACTTTAAACTTTCCTATTTGTCGGTCATGATCCGATTTCTAAGTCATTATGACACCTATTTTATCCTATCAGTAGGTAAGCCAAACCGTAGGTCGGAGTTATAAGTAATGGGCTAATTTGCTAGAAAATGACATAAATGTCAGAAATATGAAAGTAAAAGGCCAACAAACAATAAATCATAGAAAAACAAAAGAGAAATAAAAATATCACACGGCCTAGTAATGTCAGTACAAGAGACTCTAATCGAAAAAAATATAGCTACTATCAAGTCAATATATAATAGTCTCAAAAATGGAAAGACTAGTAAAAATAGAAGGAGAAGAGGTCAACTCCGGCTCCGAGAGCTCATCCTGTCTCCGATCTATAACCAACACAATTCTCGGCGTCAACGCCGATCACTAGTGCTCGAATCTACATCGAAAAAAGTACAAAATTGTTGTATGAGTAACAAAGTCACAGGTACTTAGTAGGTATCATTAACTAACTGAGCTAGATTATAATATAAATATAATAAAATGTGAGATAAATAAGATAAGGTAAGAGGACAAACCTTAGATAATGCTCCAAATATTGTAAATAAATAATCAAAATAACAATGATAAAGGAAAATTAAGTTATCTCTATATACTGGCTATAAGCCAGAAAATGCAATAAAATAAATAACCCAGTGCGACCACTATAAGCTCGTAGGATGCAATCAAGGAGAAATAATAATTGGAATTATACAATTTAACCATATCTAAAAATCATAACCATGGAATCTTTCATAACTTGAAACACCAGACTAGACACCAGACTCTGAACTTAAATAATCCTTTGTCTGACTTGAATCAGAACTCATATCATCATTTTCTGGAGTTGACCCAAAATACATACCATGGATAGTGCCAGAATCAAATCAGTCTTAATTTTATAAATACCTAAACTCAAAACGGCACTAATGTCATCTCCCAATTATCCATCTAGCGTAAGGTATCAAGTATCCAAGCCTTCTCAATCTCAGGCATATTAATTTAGATGATGTTGCATGTCCATAAAGTCTACAAGGAGCTAGTAGTAGTATTGGTCAAATATGAGCCGGTAGGGCCATCTTCTAGTCCTCGAAATCCATTCAAAGGCAAATTTTACTACAAACTAGGCTAAGGTATCTAATTTCACTACTAGATATTGAATAAGTCACATGTTAGTCATAAGATAGCAATTCTACCTAAAGAATGGATAGCTGCCAATTATGCCTAATTACGGCCTTTAATCAGTGAAATAATCAAATTTCATGCTAAACATAATCCCATGCTATAAGAAAGGTAAACCTAGCCTACCGGGACATTGAAGAAAATTGGTGAAGTCTGCTAATCAACAATTTCCCATTTCGAGAAGCTTTTGCATGATTTCATGCTATCAAGATGGAAATCTAATCATAACTACAATAACAACGGTATCCAAATTGCATTTTTATACTTCAAGTCCAAAATCATGAAAAAGTAACATGTAGGGCCTACTTGTGGAATCACGCCTACTTGTGAAATCACACTTTCGAAACTATCAACATGTCCCTCTAACATTTACCCTTAAGAATAGGAAAATTACAAGCTCAAATGATTCCTCAATCTATTTAAAAAAAATTTAGGGATTTTGAGAATAAATCAAGGAATTAACCATGAATTTAATGATAACTTACCAAGATTTTGATAAAGAAATGAGGAATTCAACCATACAAACACCCCAAATCCCCTAATAATGATTCTCCCAATTTTCACTCCAAGGTTTTAACTCTTGAGATTTGTGATGAAAATGGGAGAATATTCATCTAAAGAGTCATAAAATGTCCTCCTAGGTGCCGCTTAAGAGGCCACTTGACCACTTAAGCGGTCACCGCTAAAGCAACCTAGTGTCACTAAAGCGGTACCCGCTTGGCCTGCCATACCGTTAAAAGGGACAGGCTCCCACTAAAGCAGCATTTAGCGGTCATAACCTTGCTAAAGTGGTTCGATTGTGACAAGCCATGGCTACTAAAGAAACTGATTAGCCGCTAATGCGTCCACTGCTTAAGCGCCAACTAAGTGATACACTAGCTAAAACTTAGAATTTTCCATGTTTCCACCGACTTCTCGAGATTCATTCATAATTTCATGAACATAAACAAACTATGATACCCTATAATATTTGATATTACAAACTTAATAATGTAATTGAAATTTCCATCCAAGGTCGTGTTGAGGAAAAGTGGGCCCCACACCCAAGATTTATTTTTATGAATTTTTGACAAATAGCCCAAAATGAGTCTGGATGCCTTAGGACCCAAACCAAAGGTCACCCTAGCCTAAAATTGACATTCCAGAGCTGATAGAACTATCAAAATTTGAATACGAGGTTCTTAAGTTAAAGTTTATGACCGATAGCTAATTCTTTTCAGTCAAGAGTTCAAAATAGGGAATTGGCTCTAAAAACCAAATATACCCAATAACTGAACTGTCAGGTCCAGCAAGTCATAAGTTATTTGGGGTTGCTATCAGAAAGCTCTAAATGGTGAAAATGTATGGAAATGTAGAAAATGACCAGGAGGTCATTAAAAGATCCACTAGCAAAAGAACTTTTGTCTACAAAAGCAAAGGGTTAGGATTTACCTGAAGGATCGAATGGATGAGAATACTGGGTTCGCATCTCGCTTACGATCTCCTATGTAGCCTCATTTACTGGGTGGTGTCTTCACTAAATCGTAACTACTAGAATCACTCTAGAGCGCAACCGTTTGACATCCCTGGATAATATGAGCATCGGTTCCTCAACGAATGTCAATCTCTTGTCCAATTAAACTGAGTCCCACCAAAGCATATAAGGATCATCAGGGATGTTCCACCATAACATAGAAACATGGAAAAGCTAATAAACAACAACAAAATATGGGGGTAAGACTAACTCTTAAGCCACTTGTCCAACTGTACAAAGGATCTCAAAAGGTCTAATATTTCTGGAGATGAGCTTTCCCTTACCCTCGAAACCCATCACATACTTCATAGAAGATACTCAAAAGAATGTCGAGTATCAAATTCCAAACCTCAAATCACAAAGTCTACTATCTGCATAGGTTTTCTGCCTACTAGGAGCCACCCTCATCCTATCCTAAATCACCCTAACTCTATTCAATAACTCTTACAGAAAGTAATTAACATGGGGTCTAATCTTGGAGGTCTCAAACTATCCGTTCAGAGATCGACAAAACCTTCCATATGATGCCTTAAATGGCAGTTATTATTATACATAAACTCCACCAAAATAATATGTTGCTCCAACTGACCTCTAAAAGACATAACACGGGCTTAGGATATATCCTTAAGAATATGAATAGTTCTCTTCGACTACTCATTGTTCTGAGGGTGAAAAGTTGTGCTAAGATTCACATAAATACCCAACTTCTCCTAAAAAAGATTTGTAGACACTAGAAGTCCATACTAATCAAGTTGTAAAATGATAGATATAGAAACTCCAGGCAGACGAACTATCTCACGAATACATATATGGGCTAATCTTTCAGTGTTGAAGGGAATCTGAATAGGAATGAATTATGCCAATTTGGTCAATTGATCTACAATGACCCAAATACCTTCGAAACCATAGGAAATGCGAGGCAAACCACTAGAAAAATTCATGGTTAGCCATTCCTACTTCCACTCAAGAATGTGTAATCTCTTAATCATAAGACCAGGCTTCTAATGCTCATCTTTTACCTGTTGACAACATAGGCAATGAGCTCCAAAATATACCATATCTCTCTTCATACCACTCTACTAATAGTGCTTCCTCAAATCTTAATACATCTTAGTTTTACTAGGGTGGATAAAATATCTAGAGTTGTGAGCCTCTCATAATATGATACTATCGATTGAATCAAGTCACTAACCCCTTGAAACACAAATTCTATCATACCTCAAATACCCTAACATTTTATAGTAGTCCTCCAGGACTCAACACTCCACATTGGATCATGAATAATACAAACACTTATATTGTTAAACTGGCAGCTCCAAATCTGGTAAAGTAAGGTAGACCTCGCCTTAACACTAGCAAAAATCCTCCTAGGGTCAAAAAATCAAGTTGTACCATTAAGTTTGCTAAGGACTAGATGTCCCACACCAAATACCTCTGGGAAACTTAATAGAAGACAAACTACCTATATACACACCTTCTGGCTCAAGGCATCCACTACCATATTTACCTTGCACGGATGTTATAAAATAGAGATGTCATAATCCTTAAGCAACTCCACCCATCAAGGTTTTCTAGAACTAATCTCTCTTTGGTTCATAAGATGCTGAAGACTATGATGATCAGTGTAGATCTCAAAATGCACGACATATAAACAATGCCTCCAAATATTAAGCATGAAAACTATCACCTCCAACTCAAAATCATGAGTATGGTAGTTGCGCTCATTCATTTTTATCTGCCTCAATGAATAAGAAATAACTCAATCCTACTGTATCAACATACATTCCAAACCAATATTGGAAACATTAAAATAGATGGTGAATCCCTCACTGACAACAAGAAGAGCCAATATAGGAGTTAAAGGAGGAAATCCCTTGAGCTTCTGAAATCTTGACTTACACTCATTAGACCACTAAAAAAGAACCTTCTTCCAAGTCAATCTAGTCATCGGTGCTATAATAGTAGCAAAACCCTCAACAAATTTCCTATAGTAATCAACCAAACTAATGAAGCTATGAACCTCAGATGGAGATGTAGGCTTAGCCCAAATATGAATAAACTAAATATTTGTTGGGTCCACCATAAGCCCATGCTTAGACACCATATGTCCTAGGAATATCACTAACTCGAGAATAACTTACACTTCTATAATTTGGCAAAAAGTCTATGATCTCTCAAAGTCTGGGGCACAATCCTCAAATGCTACATAAATTCCTATCTACTCCTTGAATACATAAGAATGCTATCGATGAACACAATCACAAAGAAATCTAAATAAGGACTGAACATGTAATTCAACAAATCGATAAACACAATAGGGTCATTGGTCAACCCCAAAAATATCACCAGGAGCTCATAATGACCATAGAGAATCATAAAGGTTATTTTATGGATTTCCTTAGACTGAATCCTCAACTGATAGTAATCAAACCTCAAGAAAATATTAGAGAACACTTATTCTTCCTAAAACTTGTCAAATCAATCATTAATATGAGACATAGAATACTTGTTCTTCACTGTTACCTTATTAAGTTGCCTATAATCAATACACAAATGAAAAGTACCATCCAACTTCTTCCTGAACAAGACAAGAACACCCTAAGGCAAGACACTCAACCTAATGAAATCCTTACCTAGAATATCCTAAAGATGAAAAATCATCTTCTTATTCTCGTCAAGAGCCATACAGTTAGGTGCCATAGAAATAGGCCAGATGTCTGACTCAAGATCAATAATAAACTCAATATCACACTTGAGAGAAAGATTAGCTTGATAGGTAGAAAAAAAATCATAAAACTCAGACTATAGAAACATAGTCAAGCGAGGCACCCTCTATATTAAAATCAAAAATATAAGTGAGATAAGGGTCATAACCCCTCGATATAAGTCTCCTAGACCTAACATATGAAATAATCCCTGCTAACTTACAGCTCATAGATCCTTGCCATATAATTGTGGGTATGCCATATAAGGCTAAGTTAATGGTCTTGGCAAAATAATCCAAGACCGCATAATATGGGGATAACCAGTCCATGCCTAGAATCATATCAAAATCCACTACATCTAGCATGATATGATCAGCCGAAGTGTTATACTCTCGATTAGTCATAATACATGATCTATAAACCCAATCCACTACTAAAGACTTAGCCATGGGAGTAGATATAAATAATAACACAGATGAATCCTAACATAACTCTAACCATAGTGCAAAATAAGTAGATACATAAGAATCTGTGGATCTTGAATCAAGTAAGGCAAAAGCTGGTTGATGGCACACTAAAATTATACCTATATTGAAGCATTCAGAAACTCTACCTTGAGTCTACCTGACACGGCATACAATCAACCTCACTCGTCACTTTGTTGGTAGCTTGACCAATATTCTGTCTCACCTGCTCAAGGACATCCATAAGTACCCTGAGTACCACCCTAATGACTATTCATACCACCCCTAGCTATAGGCAGTACTACCTTACTTGATAAAATACTTTGCGCTGCTAGACTAACTACTCCATGCCTGGAATACTCTCTAAAGAAATGGACGAAGGAACCAAAATAATACTATGCCCCAGGAACTGTATTGAATCTTGAAGATCTAAATAACCTAGAATAACCACCTTAACTAGAATACCCAAATGATAAACCTCTCTGAGGCTGAGCACTACCCTGGCCATAATGATCACGATAGCTACACTAACCTCCATCGGTAATCTAAAGTACGGCATGAATGGGCCTACTAGGATGACCTTAATGTTGATAAGGCTAACATAGAGGGTACCTACCTTGAGAACTAAGTGTATGTATGTAAAAGGCTTATGAGCAATAAATCATACAATAATAATGCAACAGAAGATAAATAAGAGAAATAAAAATATCCCATGACCTATTAGTGTCGGTACAAGAGCCTCTAATCTAAAGGAATACAAGTAATATCAAGTCAATTTATAATTGTTACAAAAGTGGAAAGACTAGCAATATCATAAGAAGCAAAAAAGGTCAACACCGGCTCTGAGAGCTCACTCTCTCACCAAATCTAACTAACACAAATCTCAGAATTAATGGCGACAACTAGTACTCAGATTTGCACCAAAAAAAGTAAAAAAAATATAGTATGAGTATCAACACCACGGGTACTCAGTATGCATCATTGGCTAACTAAGCTAAATTATAATATAAATATAATAAAATGGAAGATAAATAATCAAAGTCAAGGTAACAGGAAATAGATGGAATAACACTCCAAATACTACAAATAAATAACCTAAAAATAATGATAAAGGAAAACTTAAATATATCTACATATTAGCCCCCATAAACCAGAAAGTGTAATAAAGTAAATAACCCAGCGCGAGACCCCTTTACAACACCCCAGATTTTTGGTCCTTGGAATTTTCTAAAATTTAATCATCACGCTTGACTACAACTCCCCTTACAAGTTGTACGTAGTCTTGACAAGTCATAAGGACCCAAATCGTCGCTTGACTAGTGTGTGTGGGTAAGTTTTTAGTTCTGGGTACAAGTGGCTCCCAATTATTCGTATGAACTCATTATGAGTCGGGATGTCCCATCCTTAGTCAAACTAATATATGTTCCAACTATTGATGTCCTTGTCTAGGACCCAACAAGTCATAGGGTCTCTTAACGGGTCATATAATATAAGTCGTAGGGTTAACAGTAGGTGTGCCTAATAACACTGTCTTGGATACGACTTATGGTGACGAGTTGTAACATGTTGTTACGAGTCGCAGAGTGACCTGTAGTCACTGGCAATAATTTTTTAGATTTTAAATTGAGGGCACTTTGGACATTTTCATCATTACCCACATAAACCCCACATCCATAAGATATCTTTGGGGAATTATTTTGACACTTAAACAAATCAAAAAACCTCTTTACTCTCTCAAATTCCTTTAAGCAAAGCAAGTTAGGATTTTCTCAAGGTTGAGTATCCAGGGGTCAATTCAAGGCTCCTTCTCCATAATTGAGAATATTCTAGGCATGTTACTCTTTCTCATTACTATTTTGTAAAAGCATGTATTTTAAATGGTTATTCATGTGGTTTTGATGTTGGTTTTAGAACATGGGTTAGGGTTTTAAATTTTTGCTTTTGAAAAATATTTTTCTATGGTCTACATATGATTGTTCATACTTTATTTATGATTTCAACTTTGTGGGGTGCATGGTATGGTGAATAAAGTAAGGGATTTTTATTTTTCCCAATTTGTGAATATTGATAATTGAAGTTGAAATGACCTCAATCCCATATTGTGAAATTGGATTTGACTATGAAAAGTATGCACGTTGAACTATTCTTGAACTATTTCATAATGTAAAAAACTAATGAAGCATAATGATTTTAATTGAACCAAAGGGGTTGTGAATTTCCTCAAGTAATGATAATTGGTTTGGAATGTTGATGTTATCTTACAAGTGTAGTTGGCATAATGACACCAACAGTTTATACCTAAATGTGTATTATGATTCAACGAATGAAAATATGTGATAAATAATTTAATTAGGCTTTAATAAGGGTTGTATAGCTGATTCATAAAAGTGGAGGTCCTAAGGGACCAATACTAGAAATCACAGTAGCCGACGCTAGGGTCATCATAGGGTGGTTCGAGTCCCCATTATTATTATATAATTGGAAAGTTTGAGTCCCCATATTATATTACATGATTGGGTTCTTCAATCACCTGGAGGTTTGAGTCCCCCATGGTGCATATGTACATCCTTTGGTTCATGTGGCTATACGCACTGGGACCTTTCAACTGGGGGAGAGCCGGGCCCATATAGCCTATAGGTGCCTTCTTTTGTTATGAAGGTTGAGCTACACAATCCAGGCTAAAGTTTTAAAGTGTATGTAAGCCTTGTTTCCTTTCCCAGCATATTATTTACGTATGTATAAGATGATGTTCACATGGATTTGAATTGACTTTATTTTATCCTCTATACCTGAGTTACATGCAAGTGTTGAATCCACTTACCATCTTCGAAAGTTGTATCCTCACACGATGTAGTACCACATATACTTCTAGTTTTCTTGTGCATTGTTAGGTGGATCTACTCGGTTCGTCGATCATTGGTGGTGAAGTAGTAAGATTCCATTCTCTAGAAGACTTGGACATTTCATCAGTTTTTATTTATAGAATAGAATTGACAGTTCACATTATCATTAACATTGTCATTGTAAGGGTCGCGGGTATGTCCGACCCTTTAATGATTTCAATTTTATTAGATGTATTTGTGGAATACTGTGGACTTGGGTGGTGATGTTGGTTAGTTATTTTTGGTCCTTTATCGATTATTGGTTATAAGCATGTCTTAAATTTCTTTAGCTTATCCTTATCTATTTTGTTATATGTTCATAATTAAGCCACTGTTAGGCAGCGTGTGGTGTTTTAGTTAGGTACAGAGGGTGGTATCCAGTCCATGGTGGACTTAAGATATCTGTCATGGCCTAGCCATGGTTTGGATCGTGACACCCTTAAGCCCAAAAGGTGCAATAAAGGAGAAATAATAATTAGAATTATACAAGTTAATTGTATCTCAAAATCATAACTATGGAATCTTTAATATCATAAAACACCAGACTTGAACTAATTCCATAACCGTCATAATCAACATCCCATTATCGGACTTGAACCAAAACTTATATCATCATTTGCTGGACTTGAACCTGAACTCATATCATCATTTGCTGGTCTTGAATTGGATCTCATATCATGGATAATTTAGAATAAAATCGATCTTAATATCATAAATTACCAAAATCAAATCAGAACTAATATAATCTACCAAGTATCCATATAGCATAAGTCATCAAGTATCTAAGCCTCCTCAATCTTTAGAATAAATATTTAGATGATGTAGAATTTCCATTATTTCTACAAAGGGCTAGTAGTAGTTTTGGCCTAAGGTGGCTGAAGAGGCCCACTTCTAGTTCCCAAAATCCATTATCTATTCCAAACTACAAAAAGGAATCAAATTTCACTACTAGATATTCAATAAACCACATTATAGTCCTAAGGTGGAAATTCTACCTAAAGAATAGGTAGCTACGTTAATTATGCTAAATTACGGTCTCTAATTAGCTAAATAATCTAAATTCATGCTAAATGTAACTAAAAATCCTATTTTCCAACCCACATCTTGAACATTATACAAAATAAACTACTATTTATCCCAATCCATGGGAAAGATAAACCTAGCCTACCTAGACGCCAAAGAAAGTTTGATGAAGTCTACTAAATCTACTATTTTACCTTTCAAGAAGATTTAGCACAATTCCGCGTGATAAGCGATGATCTTACCACTCAATCTTACTCTACAATCATATATATTACCTTGGTTTGATTGAGTTAATGAGCCTTATTTGTTAGTAAACGCACTAATATCCACCCTTTGTAGGTATAGAGTTGTAAAGCTAGAAAGATATGGATTGGAGCATAAAATGAGTAAAAAGAGAATAGGAAAGTACAGCTGAAGACTTGGTGCATGAACTGCCTCAGGTACCATGGTATCGGTCCGCTGACCACAGTCGCGGCAGTCAAGCAGAAGCCAGTTAACTGTGATCATAAAAGTTAACTGCGGTCGCGTAACCATGGTCGTGGCCAGACTATCACCACCGTGGCCTAGTAGAAAAAAAGTAGCCCAGGGGTAAAATTGGAAATGCAGGTGGCTGTTACCAATTTTGACAAAATGAGTCAAACCCTATCATGAAAATCTATTCCATCTTCCCCAATTTTAAGGTTTAGCTTTTGTAGTTGATAAGCCTCCATTTTGGAGAAAAAAATACTGTGTAAATTTTGGGTGAAGAATACATTGGAGACTTTCTAAGTGGAAGGTTTGCTCACTACCATTGTTGATATTATGGAAGATCTAAGTTTGAAGTAACATTCGCTTAAATCTTTAATAATTCATTTCAATGGAGATTATGGGTATATCTATGCTTATTTATCTTATGTGTAGCTAAATCTTCCTCTTAGGATTATGTGTGAATAGGGGTTAAAGTGGGTGTGGGTTATTATTGTTAGCATTTATTTGGTAGTTCATGTTTATGGGTTTTATCATTGCTATGCTAATTTGGTTGGGATTTGATGGGTAAAAGCCTCAAATAGCCACATGGGTTTAATGAGTGAAAGCTCCAAGATCTAGAAAGCTCAAGGACATCTTCAAAATAAGGGTTTTAGGTGAAGTGTAGGAATCCATATCATCCTTGAAAGAGGGATGTGGAAACCAAAGCAATGATAGACAATTATGTGTGTAGTTTGCTAAATTTTCACTATCTTAGACATAAGGGTGAATGTGAGATTGACTATACCATGGGTATTATCCTAGAAATAGGGATGCCTATATTGAGCTTGTGCTTACAGATTATTGAACACACCTATTACGTATTAGAAAGAATCAATGGGTGAAAGTTTGGTGTTTTGTCGAAAGACTAGCATCAAAATCTAGAACCAAGCCTTCCCATAATTGATTTACTAAATTGATGTTGATCACTAACCCCCATATATCACTCCCTTAATAATGCATAATCCCAAGATCCGTGCTTAATTTTTTAACTCTAATTATTCGTAGCCCTGAATTTATACTAGAAAATCCAAAAAGAAATACTAGTGTAGGAACCTATCTCACCCATTTTATCTTTTTGTACCATTTGTTTGAATTTAACTTGTATCTATTATTTTGAGTTAACTTGATAGCCACTCATATTGTTCCTCGTGAATTTGACCCTGACTCTAAAGTTGGGTAAATATACTAACGACAACTCTCTTATACTTGAATTAATATGTAAGTTGAGCGTTATCAAAAATGGCATCATTTTCGGGGAATAATTTGGCGTATTGATTTAGTTTGGAATTTTAGTTACTTGCTTGAATTCAAGCTTGTAAATATTTGTTTGTGATTTTTGTGTAGGTAGATTTTATTTTATTTTTACTTTTACCTATGGCATCTTCCACCAATTATGAGTTGGATAGTTGGAAGTCCTACCTTGACAACCTTTGTTCATACTGTGTTGGACCGCACTTCAGGCGAGATTGTAACTATGCTCCTCAGAGAGAGATGGAATCACCATCTCGGTCCTATTGGGAGTATGGTTTTCCTTTATGTGGTAGTCTAAATGGACATTGGGATTATATTCCAAATGCCTCTCCCCCTATTATTCTAACCAAATTGCTAGTTCTTCTTATGAGATTAATAGGTCTTATGATGAGAAGAAGGAAGAGCAACACACCAAGTCCAATAGTTGTGACCCATGGTTATTAGCTATTTTGGATCGGGTAAACACAATAAGGGAGAATATAAAATAACTGCATCAATAATGGACAAGTGTGAAGAAGGATATAATGGTCAAAGAATAAAAGATTGAAATAATCCTTAACATGCCCATCTCCCGAGATGAGGTTTATCAAGGAGATAAACCAAGCTATGATGACAAGCTTGGTAGCGAAGACTCTTCAGTGACTTCTCAATCATCCGAATCATATGAGGAAGAAGAATCCAAAATAAAAGAAATGATACTATCCAAATCATATGAAGAAAATAAGCCAAAATAACAGAAATGATACTAGACTCAAGAGAAGAATCAAACAAATCTCTTATAATGACTCTGGTTCATTTCGTGGTAAAGATGCTTTGGAGGAGGCTAACCCAAAATTAGGTGTTGGGCCTCGTTCAACCCAATTTCCAATATTATGCTTCGAGGATGTGATGAGGATCCATCCCTTTGAAAAAATAGAAGATTGTAGGATCACGGAGTCCTACTCTTATATTTTAGAGTTTGACATTCTGAAGAAGCACATGGAACCCCATCCATCAAAGTCCAAGATGCTCAACTTTTAAAGTACAAGGAATGTCCTGTTGATGGGCTTACTTTTACCTAAAGAGCAAATTCGAAAGTTTCAAAGCTTGTTTGCCATTTTATCATCTCTTTCAAGTTTTATTTTGGAAGATTTGAACTTTCTGTTCCTCTGCCGCTCATTGCATATTGAACGAAAGTTGGGATGGGGATTCAGATTTTCTTAGTGGAAAGACAAAAGTAAAGAGTGGATACATCATTCTGCGATGCTAAACTAAGAGCTAGATGGGAGGAAACCTATAATACCCTGATCGTTTCTTAAGCCTAAATCCATCTTCTGAGTGGATATGTATGAATTCCAAAGTTATTGATATTTATATAATGTTGTATTTATCTAATTTATACTTTTTTTCATTTATATCATTGAATAAGTTTTTCATCGATACTAATTTCGTCGAAATCCGACATCGGACGAGGAAGTTATGGCCGTTTTACTCAGCGTTGTCCGAATCGCCCAGGTTTGATGGTCGACTTGGTGGACCGTCAAGTCCTTGGTGGACCATCAACTGTCCCCTTAAGCCAAGGTAGTAACCCCTTTTTTTGACCATCTTGCAACATCCAAAATGGTGGACCGCCAAAAATTTGACGAACTATCAAGTCGAGCCAGAACGTTTCATTTCTGGCCCCCGAGTGACGGACGATCTAGTGGACTGTCATGTTTCCTGATGGACCGCCAATTCAATTGTCACAAAGAGGTAGAATGACCCAATTTTGGCACTTGAGTGACGGGCGATCTGGTGGACCATCAGTTCCTCTGACGTACCGTCAGATCAACTATCACAGACCCCGATCGATAGTTTTTATCTTGTTTTTAAAAGGGAATTTTGGTCATTCCCGAACCTTTTGGTCTTATATATATATCCAAGTAGAGAAGATCCATTCATTTTCTCTCCAATCTCTTCTAAGAAATATCTAGAGAACTGGGGTTTCTCTTTTCTAAATCATCTCCAAGAAATTCAAGAATCTTCCATAGATTTCTCCAAGTTGTTCAAGAATTAAGTTCCCAAAGTCAAAGGAATCAAGAATCTTAGTACAAAAGTGTGAGAAATAAGTTCCAATCAAGTCTCTTATTCTCAAATTTATAACCCAAGGTATGTGGGGTTTGAACAAGAACACTCCTTTCGTTCTTGTGCCTAAAGATTTAATTTCTATACTAGATTTACATGATCTTTGCAAGAGGGTTACACCCAAATTAATTCATTAATGATTTATGAGATTTGAGTTGACTAAGTTTGATATTATGATTCATTTACCATCATATTCTTTGAATTGAGGATTTATGGCATGATTTGAATATTGTTATTATGTATTGATAATTTTTGAATTATTTGAGACAAGTGTCATGATTCAAGTTTTTCCTTTGAAATGTTGATTATTGAATATATATATATATATATATATATATATATACACACATCGATAATTGAGATTGAAAGTCAAGAATGAGGTCTTTGATGTCTTCCTAAAGTTTTGACATTTGACATGACTTGATGACCAATACACTTAATGTTGAGAAAGATTGTTTTGATTTTGAGTCGAGTTAGGAATCCACAATTGTATATGATTTACAAATGAGATATATTTATATTTTGGTCTCTACAATAGACCCATGAGTTGATATTGATTAAGGTGGATTTTCTAACACATTCTGAGCTGAGTCTGGGAGAAGTATTTAGCACCGAGCGAGAAATATGGTATTTCCCCAAAACTACGTGCCACCATAGGATTGATATTGATAATTGTGGGCCACAGTCTGAGTATGGGATTGTGATAACGAAATTGAGGTTGTACTCCCTGGCAAGAGTACGACGCTCCCACCAATGTGGGGTTCTCTTCTTAGGAGGGCAAAATGTTGGACTCCATACAGCTCACATAGTTTAGTTTATGTCGGTTATAAGAAACTCTCAAGTCCATAATGATCTAAGTTCCTTGAGTTACCAAGTCACTCTAGGTTCCTTGAGTTACCAAGTCACTCTAAGTCATGAGTCAAAGAGTTTGAGTTGATTCAAATGATTTATGAGATTTATGAAGCATGTGTTTTATTGATGATTTATCGAAATAATGTTTCAGGTAATTCAAGTGAAGAGATTTATTATTGTCAGCATGCATTATTTTCTTACACATTTATGATATTATTTAAAATGTTGCATTCACCCCCACATACTCAGTACATTCCCAAGTACCGACTCTCATACTCTTCTGTGTTCTATATTTTCTCGTGATGTAGGTTCAGGTGCTCAGTTTCAGCAGCGACAGTGATCTTTGAGTAACTTCATCTAAATTTCTGTAGTTGGTGAGTCCTTATGGTTCGAGGACCTATATCTTTGATTTTGTCTTGTTAATAGATGGTTGTGGCCTTTCAGTTCAGTATGAGTCAGTTGGGGGATCTGTCCCAATGGCTCCTCAGTCTTATGTAGTGAAGGCTTTGTCAGACTAGAGTACCAGTATGTACAGAATTTTAGTATTTTATTTGTACAAGCCAGTATTTCTTCATATTCCAGTACGTTCAAGACATGAGTATTCTTCCATACTTTATGATGATTAGTGTTATAGTGAGTTCTATAAGTGATGACAGGATTAGAGGGTTAGCTTGAGGCCACATGTGACCTTAAGAACCGTGTGACTCTCGGGATAGGTTTTTGGGTCGTTGCACAACCCATCACGCCACGACAAGTGGTAAGTATCCTTTTTATTTATGAATTATAGAGTAGAATTAATGTTTATTTGGTGCATGCATAATCCATGAAATCTTAGTGCTAAAGGAAATTTTGATCAAATTTGAAAGAGAAACGTGTGAAATTGGCAAGTTTGGACTAATCAAGAAATATAAAAAAACTCAGTTGTTTGGTCTCAGTTACCGCGACTACAGTCTGTGCCACCGCGATCGTGGAGGCCTCATGACTACGATTGTGAAACTAAGGCCGCGATCGCGGTCAATTCAGTTTAAAAAACCATCTGACTGTCTATTCCCCCCATACTCTTCCTTAAATTTCTCTCAAAAACTCTCTCCAATTTGTATCATTACATAGCATATTCAAACATCAACCCACCCTCTCACGTCATCAGATCTAGTAAGTCGACTTAACTTCCTCGATTTGGATAGAATTATATTCTAAGACCTTTTAATATAGAAAAAGGTCTAAAATAGTGTTTTTAATTGCTAAATACATGCCTAGTTGAAATTTTTTTCTATGGTTGGCTGTTATAGTAGGTGTACACGCTAATGGGGAAGTCTTGAGTACCCAAATTTAAGCTTTAAAAGGTTGAAACAATAGTGTACTCCATGTGTTCGATTGAATGCCTCAATGAATTTAGTTTGAATTATTTCAAGTTTAGGGGCTAGAATCACGCATTCTAGGCTTTGGTTAAGCATTTATAATTTTTCCATGCATAGTTGAAACACAGAATGGGGGTTATAATCTCATTTTGAGCACTGTACAGAAGTTGTCCATTCTGGTTTCAGGTACCACGATCGCGGTCCCAATGACCACGATCACGTCACTGCAGTTGCGGTCAACACTCTGTGATCTCCATACCTAAGGGCAAATTCAAGCAGAAATCAAAATTTTTGCACATCCTTAGCTTCCCCCGGAACATTCCATAACACTACCGCATGAGCTAACCTATTTAATCTAGCATGTTTTTAGTATGATAATATTAATGTTGGCCTAAGTTGCATTGTCTATAGGTTCTCAGCTTCAAAAATGAAAGATTTTGATAAAACTCAATTCATGGACGCACAATGATAGAAGACCTACTACGATGATTAGCACAGGACTAAGATACTCCTTAAAAGGGGTATTAGCTTAGACAAGGTGGAGAAGAAGCTCCCAAAATTCCACGCCAGACTCACTACAACTCAGTGGATATGTTTCGCCTTGGTACCCTGCTATGCTAATAAGCAATAGGTGTGTGATTTCTATGCAAACCTCAGCATAGTGCCTCTTACAAACCCAGTGATGACTATTTGGGGTAAGCAGGTGAGCTTTAGAGCGGAGCAGGTTAATGCAGTATATGGGCTCTCAAACACCAACATGGGGCAGTTCCAGTCAAGAGCATGTGAGTTGGGGACCTGGATGGCCAATATTTTATGTCCTGGAAAAGTAGTCCCTTGGTCTATCACCAAGAGAGATATTCTAATGAAGGACTTCACACCAGAATCCAGGCTTTGGTTAAACATCGTATGCAACCGAGTATCGCCATGCACCCATATGACCATTGTCACAGATTTGAGGGCTTGAATGGTGGCTTTTATTCTATCTGGCCTCTCTCTCAATATGGGTGAGATTTTTCTTTTAGAGTGGAAGTATTTTTAGACTCATAGAAGTACACACCTTTTTTTTCTTCCCTTATCACTGAGTTTTGTAAAAGGGCAAGAGTAGAAGAATATGTTGCAGATACTTGGGTGCGTCCTGGCTCCCTCATCTATCCACTTAAATTTAGAGGTGAGAGTGCCCCAGGGTTTGTAGTGTTTTGATTTTGTGATGCTAGACATTTCTTTTTATGTTGATTGTTTTGAGATGATGTTTTGGATATTATTTTTATTTGATTTTGAGATGCTCCATTTTTAGAGTACCCGATTGGTGCCCACATTTTATGGATTATCGTGATTTTCTCTTAGTTTTTTTTTAAGTTTTTCTCTTAGTACTTAAGATTTTTGGATTTTAGTGATACATGAATAGCATTGTATTTGATTTTTGAGGCATACACGCAGGGGAATTTTGAGTACCCGTAGCATGGGTGTCACAAATGTAAGGGAAATCTGAGTACCTATGGTATTTTATTTTGTTAAAATTGGGGTCACTTTATACACCATTGGCGAAGTCTGAGTAGCCATACGATTTACTTGCCCATTTTGAGCCTAAATGTGAGACTAAGGCTTTGGTTGTAGCCATAGTTCAACAAATTGTGTGAGATGCTAACATAATGTTGTAAAGAAAAAAATTTCTCTTTTTGTGGCTCCACAAATTTTAGACTTGTGAATAATGATAAATACTCTACTTGTGTCTCTCATGGGAGGGACATTTAAGCTCCCTTAGAGAATTTTTCATGCCATGTGTGGTGAGCCAGTAGATTTTATCTTTTGTGTACTTGTGTTATCTAGAACTTGCCCTGGTAGTCTTTCAAAACTAATTTTGATTGTATGTGGTTGGAGAAATGATCTTCAACCATCTTTATGATTTTGGAACCCATTCTAGCCTGAAAATTCTACCCATGCATTATTGCAATTCCTAGTTACCCACTTTGAGCCTTTGGACCTTTTGTTGGCAAACTCATTACAATCCTTGCTCCATTATTTTTATCCCTCTTTTGAACCATACCCTCCTTGAACTTGAAAATGCAACGTGAGGCTTCAAGCCTAAGTTGGAGGTGGTAAAAGTTGATAGAAGGAAGTTTGGAGCCACAAAGTATTAATAAAATGCAAAATTTGCCTAAGTGTTAAAGTGAATGAAATAGAAAAAGAAAGAGTTCAACAAAGGAAAGATGTGCATGAGAGTTGCAAGAAAAAGGAATAAAAGAAAAGTGGTGAACAAAAGAACAGAAAAATAGGCATAATAAAAGAGCAAAAAGAAAGAGGAAGTGGCCCTTAGTTGAAGAAGAAGAATTGTAAAGTGTGATGTAAATTTCAAGGAAGGGTGTATCCATATGTCCCTAAATGATATCCTACCCTAACCTGAACCTACGTTACAAGCTTATAAAGTTCTTTGAGATCTCCAACTATTTGTTTTCTTTGTAGTGGAGATTGAAAATAAGGGCAAGCCTATGGTATGACACTTGTTGCATTGAGATTTATTTTGTGAGGAGAGAGTTCTTACACTTAAAAATCCTTATTGCATATTAATAGTTGGGTGAGTGAAAATTCTCTACCTTGTAAGGATGGCATGTAAACAAGTTGAGGTAAGTGATTTTTGTCACCTCCCCAGCAAGGAGGCAATTGGAGTATAGTAGTATTAGTCAATGGGTGAGCCACTTCTAGAGTGTTGGTTTTATTGCTTGGTTGCTCTTTAGAGTCTTACGCATCCTTGAGTATTGCATTTTATAATGCGGGATGTAGCCAAAATTATCTTAGCCCGTGTGTAATGAACTACTTATATTTGCGACTAAAGTTAAAGTCATTATGACCTTTAGGGCATATAGATTGGGTATAAATGAGGGTATCTCTTGATAAGAGGTGGTGTTGCTTAAATACAAGCAAATATTTTAATTTGGGGGTGTTGATAAGCGGTGATCTTACCACTCATTCTTACTCAATCATATACATTACCTTGGTTTGACTGAGTTAATGAGACATATTTCTGAGTAAACACACTAAAATCCATCCTTTGCAGGCATAGAGTTGAAAAGCTAGAAAGATATGGATTAGAGCTTAAAATGAGAAAAAAGGGAACAGGAAAGTGTAGCTGAAAACTTGGAGCAGGAACTGGCCCCAGGTACTCCAGTCGTGGTCCGCTGACCGCAGTTGCAGCAGTCAAGCAAGAGTTTGTCAACTGCAATCGCGGAAGTTAACCATGGTAGCGTAGCCATGATCGCGGCCATACTATCGCGACCGCGACCTAGCAGAAAAAAATAGCCCAGGGGCAAAACTGGAAATGCACGTGGTTGTTACCGATTTTGACAAAATGACTCAAACCCTATCATGAAAGTTTATTCCATCTCCACCAATTTTGAGGTTTAGCTTTTTGTAGTTGATAAGCCTTCATTTTGGAGAGAAAATATGGTGTAAATTTTGGATGAAGAATACATTGGACACTTTCTAAGTGGAAAGTTTTGCTTGCTACCATTGTTGATATCGTGGGAGATCTAAGTTTGAAGTAACATTCGCTTAAATCTTCAACAATTCATTTCAATGGAGATTATGGTTATATCGATGCTTATTTATCTTATATGTAGCTAAATCTCCCTCTTGGAATTATGTGTGAATAGGGGTTAAAGTGTGTGTGGGTTGTTATTGTTAGCATTTATTTGGTAGTTCATGTTTATGGATTTTATCATTACTATGCTAATTTGGTTGGGATTTGATGGGTGAAAGCCCCAAATACCCACATGACTTTGATGAGTGAAAGCTCCAAGCTCTAGAAAGCTCAAGGCCATTTTCGAAATAAGGGTTTTGGGTGAAGTGTAGGAATCCATATCATCCTTGAAAGAGGAATGTGAAAACCAAAGCAATGATAGACAATTATGTGTGAAGTTTGTTAAATTTTCACTATCTTATACATAAGGGTGAATGTGAGGTTGACTACGCCATGGGTATCCTCCTAGAAATAGGGATGCCTAGCATCACTACAAGAAATTTGACTATTAGTGACGAATTATTTTATCACATAAAAATCATATTTCGTCATAAAAAAGTTTATATGACGAAAAATACTTCATCAATCTTTCGTCTCTAAACGTGGGTCGCTAAAAGCATACAAAGATATTTTAGTGCTTCCTTGCTAAAATTTTTATATTAACTACAAAAAGAAAATTTTCCTCTAAATGCATAGTATTTATGACGAACTTATTTGTCTTAAAAAAATAAATATTTTGTAGCTTAAAGTATAATATCGTCACTAAAAATGTGTTCAATGCTGACAAAGATAATTTGTCACTAATTATAAATTTAATTAGTGACGATGTTGATCGTCTTTAAAGCTATGCATTATTTGTAGTTAAAAAAGTAAGATTATGTCACTAAAAGATAATAATTTCGTGGTTGAGATTTTTTTTGGTATAAAATATGTAGTATTAGTGACGAATTAATTTGTAGTTAAACATATAGTCATGCTATAAACATGAAGGTCAATTTGGGATAAATTGTTTTTGTCACTAAATATTATCAGTTGGTGACAAATAGAAATGTACCTATGATTTAATTTTTGCAGCTAAAGAAAATATTTTTATGATCAAAATATATTTTTTTATATAATTTATGTAATTTTTTTTAATAGTATTATTTAAATCTGTAATTAAATTATGTGTCGGCAATTGCATGTCTATTTAAATTTCTAAAAGTACGTAGCCTATCTAACTGAAAATATCATAAAAATATGAAAGAGTAATGTAATATCAAAAACTCATAAAAAGGCGTACACTAATTACATTTATAATTATTAGAAAATAACATTTGAATACAAACCCATTAAGTAAATAAAGTGAAATCACTCAAACATAAAAAGTCTAATTGAGGTATGAGAACAATGAAAATTTAAAGAAAAAAAATAAAAGAATGTAGTTTTTTTATTTATCGTTGTTTCGTTGTCTAAAATCATCACTTGTTGAGTCACTCTTTGCATCTTCATGTACCTGTATAAAAAGAAAATACATATATGATTTTAGCATGTGCTTTTTGATACTATGAAATAAAATATGTGTATTCAAACTTTAATTCTAAAAGTAACATTAATTAGTGAAACAAAAAATAGGATGAGAAAAGAGTAATTTCTTCTACTCAAAATTATTAACTATTTGATTATCGCAATCAATAAAAACTTATCTCCTTATAAAATGATGTCAAGAATTTCTCCATTGAAATAGACTACGCGCAGAAGTTGAATAAGAACTCTGACTAAA